>NC_047057.1:67706188-67803688 GCF_000738735.6 Corvus cornix cornix | reverse complement strand
TATCAGTGATCATCCCTATATATAGAAAATTAACATGAAGCTTCTCTTTCACTGGTGCTGGGCTTCAGGAGCAGTGCTGGCCCCTCAGGTGCATCATGGGTTGTCCAGCCTTGCTCACACTGGGGTGAGTGAGGCAGCTTTAGCCATGATGAGAACTCTTAAAAACTTCCTTGGTGTGCACAAAACCTTGCTGCTAATCTTGTCCATCTCTCTATTGAGACTTGTCAAGACATAATAATGCATATTTTATATATTCCCCACTTAGCTAATATTGAATAGGCGTGTGGAACAAAAGGCTAAACAGACTTTCATTTCCAATCTTCCTGAGTTGGTTTTCTGTTGAAGGCATTGTTAACAGTGATTGTGCCCAAGTCTCTCAAGAAAGACCGGGCAAGTCTGAACCTGATACATTTTTGTTGTTGTTGTTTGAAAAACCTTTTCTATTGTGCAGGTTAATTTGTAAACAAGTCAGGTGAAGTGTTTTCTGTACTCACTGTGAAAGGGATTGTCGTTAGGTTAAAATCAGCTCTTCATTGTATCCGCTTAAATCTAGGTGACTCCAGAGACTGTACTGGAGTAACCACAGATTTATGGATGTAATTGAAAGCAAGATTAGCCTACCAATCCTGATCTTTGGTTTACGATAACACAGACATTTGTTTTGTGTGAGAAACTGGGTTCCAAATTCCATGAAGTATCAGTGCAGGTATTGTGTTAGGCTGTGTTTGATGTGAGATAGAGCTGTGTTTGCTGAAGACTCTGATTTTGCTCATGTGCTCAGAAGATGGGGCATGAGAGAGTACGCAGTCAGCGGTTTTAGGACTGCCAATAATGGATAAAGAGAAATAATCCATTCAGCGATACTATAGCTCATCAGAGCCCATGAATTAAAGACATATGTTATGTAGATTCAATGTATGGATTAAAACGGATAATCTAGTAGGTGACACACAGAATCTTGAGATAAGTGAGCTATGCAGATTTGGTATATGGATTGTGATGGATAATTCCATTTAAGTAATGCTGGACAAGTTGAAGACAAGTAAGCTTCGGGTAGTGCGCAGGTTATGTGCAGTAATCCAGTGAGTGACACTTTGGATCACATAATCTGTAAACTAAAGACAAGGAAGCTGGGGATTCTGCATTTAGATGTGGACAGGAAGAAGGAGGGGGAAGGGGAGAAAGATTATTCATGGGGAATACACTGGGTTTGAACCTTTGACTAATACAGCACAGACCCCGGGAGACGTGTGAAAGTTGCACACTTTTGTAGGAGCTGGGTGAATTTTGCATTTGTAAATTAATGGTTCAAAAACATTTGCAAACTTGGGTCAGCTGTGGATATTTTGCATTATTTTTTTGTGGGTAGTATTGTAAGTGGAGTGGCAAGAGAAGGAGGGTGCAAGTCATTAGTGAAGGAGGTAAGATATGTTGGATTGTCAGCTTTGAACTGTGATAAATTCAGTATTTGTTGCAACCTACTTAGTATCTTCTTCTTTGTGTTTATTTTTTTGAGGGGTTTAATAGTAGCAAATTGCAAATTGAGCTTTAATCATTTTTTAATATTCCAGAAGTGCTGGGGTGCATGGGAACCTGCCCACTTGCACTCAGGGAATCCTAAGTTTCGAGAGGAAATTTGGCAGCTGCCAAAATCTTGGAGGTTGATCACAACACAATGGGATAGTCTCAGGCTGCAGTAGAAGTAGGCAGTGCTAGCTGAGCCACACCAACGCAGAACTTCTTCAGGCCAAAAGAAAGCCTGAGATGGAGACTGTGACTGGATGGAGCTGCTCCTATTTGACCCTAGAATGGGAGGTTAGTTGAGGGTAGCATATGTGGAAGGAGGGTTGGAGGAATCTTTTTAAAGCCTCTAAAAATGTGATTATATGGCAAAACAGCCAATTCAGGTTGTTCTGGATTTATACTTTTGTACATAAAGGTACTTAATTTTATCAGAAAAAAACAGGTTCTAATTTTATTTTTAAGATGTGATTATTGATAGAGATAATAGAATAAAATTGAACTAATTAAGGTAGCAAATGCCAGTGACTTTGTTGGAGCATATGGGAGCCAAACCACTGTATTTAAAAATTGTTCAGAGTTGGTTGACAAAAGGGTCCTAAAGCTGTGCTGAAGTTACCTGAAAGATGCACTGATAGAGCTGAATGTCTCTGAGCTACAACTGCCAGTTTGTCAAAACGAAACAAAGCAAATACACGTACACACACACACACTTTTTACTCTTTTTCCTACTGCTGCATAAAATTCCAGCAGCAAATGCTATTTTCCTAGCCTAGTTCTAACTTGTCTAGACAGTAAAACAATGAGTAACCTCTGAGAAATAGTCTCAATACAAATGTTGTATATTCCTTTTGTAACCTTGACAATAAGTTGCTAACCTGGTTGAATACCAAGCTTTATTTGTAGTCTACTGTACCAAAACTTTTTCCTGACAGCAAATAAAGAGTACTCAGTGACAGCCTCTTTCCAGCATTGCGAAACAGCAAAGTGCTGGTTTGTTACAGAGCAGACGTCTGAGCTTTTTTCCCCCACAGAATATGAGTTCTTGAGGCTAGTAATGGCAAAAGAGGGTAATTGGTCATAATTTGTTTTTATTCATTCTGCAGCCTTGCACTCAAACATAAAAGATTAAGACTGTCCATCTGCTGAAATAAATATCTTCCTTATATCTTGCTGTTCTAAAATGGATTTTTACTTGTCAAACAGAGAAGAATCATTACGTAAATCTGTAGGTACAGGCAAATCAGTTTGAATTGTGCACTTTTTCTTTCCTTGTTTCTTTTTCTGGTGGCTGTGGCTTGCTCAGTAAAAAACAGTCAGAAAGTTTTCTTTTATTATGCTGACTCTAGTCCCTATCAATAAGATGAAATAATTTAATTTAGCAAGGTGGGTAGTTGTGATGGCAGTCGTTATGTAGCAAAGTTGGCTTAAATACTTAATGAAAAATGCCAGTTTTCAGCTGGTTTTGCCCTGACAGCTCCAGGATTTAGTGGCCTGAAAAGCTATGTTCTAGTCCATAATAAAGCACTCTCTGAAGTATTGATTAGGGAAGCATCAGGGGAGTTTGCATACGTTCACAAGCACAGACCCATATCCACCCACCAACACATTCCAGCAAGTACATAAAGTAAAATCCCATTGCTTGGCTATAAACATTTCACATTTCTGTTCAAAAACAGAGGAAAGAAGAGTTTAAATTCTGAACTTACCTCAGCCGGTGAGATCTGTTTATCAGACTACTTTTCCTGAAGGAAACATCAGCTCCCCATTGCCTAACATATGTGACTTCAGGTGATGTCAGCAGCATGAAGGGGAATACTCCTCTTTAAATTTATGTTATAAATAGATTTTTAAAAAAATTTTTAGGGAGAACATGACACAGATTAATTTGCTTGAAAGTAGAAGAAGAGTAGGTGACCTGTCTGTTTTACTTTCCTGGTTTCCTTACTGAGCAGAGTAATGTTGGGTTTAGATTTCTAATATGTCAAGGTTAGAACTGGGGAGAGGAGTGGGGAAAAAATAGTTGACACTGGGATGAGAACGATACTCTGGAGGAAAGATACTGTAAGAAAGCCCTCTAGAAAAGATACTTATTTTATGAACTACTGATAATTTTATTTGTTCTTTGGATTTGGTACAGTTATGACTAGTAGGATTATACTCTTTCTGAGGACGGCTTAGTTAATAGACTGTTCAGTTTGAAAAACCTCCTTCATTTTTGTATCAAAACTGTAACCTTCACTAGCTCAAAAAGTCTACTGAAAAAACACACCATTGCAGGAAATACTTTGAGGTGACTCACTCTTTAGCTCACTTATGGGCTGTAGCTCAGTCCTTGTCACACTGTTGTTACACAGAAACTGTGTTGTGGCATGGTTCTGTTGCTTGGTAAGTTGGATGACATCAGTAATTGGTTCATTCATAAGGGTCCCCTTGGCTGAAATGCTACCTAGTCTCCAACTGGGTCAAACACAGACTTAATTATCTATTTAACGTGTATCGCTATTAAAAGTCAGTGGGGAAATTCTTGGCCTTGCTGAAGTAGTTCTGCTGGTGACTTCATCGAGGCCAGCAATAAAACCTCCTACACTGCATAGAGTTCAGAATTACTGTAGGCAAGTTGCTAAAAACTTCATGCCTTAGTTTGCTCTTGAAAAACATAATGCATACCATTACCTTTCTACCTGCAAACAGTCTTTAAGAAGATCAATTAGGTAGTGCTTTGAAATTAAAAAATACTTTATACTGAATGCTGTAATTATTATTACATATCTTAACATTATTCGAATACAGAGTACTTCAAAATATTCTTACTTCCATTTAATGATTTTCTTCCCTGTAGAAAACTTTGTAGATACAGGAGACTTATTTTCTTTTGTAACCACAGTTAATGATACAAACATAATACAATATTATTGTGTCTTCCAGGCTTTGTACTTGCACATTGTTTTCTTTGATTTTCCTTTGAAAGACAGATTCTGACACTTCAAAAGCTATTTACGCAATTACTTTGATGGTAAACTGACTCGGTAGATAGATTTCACTGTCTGTATGGGTGAGTGTGCACATGAGCACCCTGGTTGATGCCATTCCTAGCAGTTTAATGGGGACATGACAGAGGGATTTAGGAGAGCCTTGCCATGGCTCTGCCCCTGCAGAATACACATCTGTAAGCTGTCTGGGAGCAAACACTCTCACTGCCTGAACACTTGCAGCAAAAGCTTAAAATGTCTGTTAAAGAAAATATTGACTTTCCCAATTTCTCATTTACATTCTCATTCTGTCTAATAAATTATAATAAAGTATTTACTGTTTTGATCGCAAAAGCAGTTTCTCTGCCTTTTTTTTTTGCTTTGGTTCTGTTTTGGGTGGGTATGCCAAGGTTTCTCCTGTTCGATTTCTCACTTTAAGTGTGTCATTTGGTCATATTGGTGTCTTCATTCTAATGTTTATTAAAATGTTACTGTCACTGCCAGTCTGAGACTGTGAATCAGAACTAAGAATGTGTAATAGTTTATTTCACATTTGAGTAAATTTCTTCTACTACTTAAACATTATTATGGGTAGTGTTGATCTGAGATGAAGTTTAGGTTTGGCGATACAGAATGCCACTAATTTGAGTCTTCTTTTATTGCCATCTGCTGTGGGTGTTGCATCCACAAACATGGGAGGTTTTTTTGAGTCTCTCTCTTCATGGTAATAGAGGATAAGCTGACGCATCTGGAAAGCATCTTTCTTGGGCATTTCACTGCATCAACCTGCAGTGTGTACTTTGATGCTTCTTTGCCTGAGTTATTTTGCTCAGTTGTGAAAAATCCACATTTTGCCACTGCAGTGATAGAGCACAGAGAGAACAGTATGAGCACCTACAGCAATTTCCTGAAAGGCAGGTGGCCTGGTGGTTGAAAGCTTTGTTAAACATAAAATGTGCAATATCTGTTTGTCGTGGATCTGACGGTAATTAAGAGTAATTCTTGAGGCAGTCATTGATGCAAGGCACTCTCCTTTTGCTCCTCACTCAATAGCTCTGTGAAGTGGTCTAGCTTGCTGTCAAGCTGTATGCTGCAATAATGGACACGTGGTTTTTTTTCTCTCAGCCCTGCTGCATGGCTGGAGTGAGAGCACTGCAACTTGTAAAGGCCAGCTCCAAAACCATTCCCAACTCTGTGCTGCTTGGAGCATCTCCAAATGAGTTTAGTAAGGAAGCAGCTGAAGGTGGCTGCTGGGGCTAGGGATTTGCACCCCCTCCCAAGTTCTAGCAGGGTTAGCAGCCATGTGGGTAGTTCATTAATTCACGAGTAGCATAATTTGAGCAACTGTCTTTATTCAGTTGTTGGCTTAGTTGCTTAAAATACTGACATGTTTTGTCCTGTAAGCTACAGAATTCTTGAAATGGAAATCCCTTAGCTGCCAAGACACTTCACACAATGATACAGGTTTAGATCTCATGCAGGTTAACAGAGAGAAAATAGTGACGGCATGACAAAAGTCCACCATCCTTGTTTACCCTCAATCTACAGCATCTAGAAAAGGGTACAAAAAACAACTGGAGCTCTTAACTCTATGGTAACTTTTAATACACTAGGAAAAATTCCAGTAACTGATTGTATTCATGTAGTGACCCCCCCTGTTGTCCTCACCTCACCATTAAATAAATAACACTGACCATGCTTTGGCCTTCATATGTTATGCAAACTGATGTATGATTGGCAGTGGCATCTGTGAAATGGCACTTTTGTTGACCATTTCCATGAAGGTAATTATAGAAAAGGTTGGTAATAAGGCTAACATAAAAAATACCAAACTTAAACTAAATGCAAACACTTAACACAATTATCAAGACCGTCTGATTCAAGTACTTCCCTTTTTTTTTCATTTTCACACATTTACAAGCCACCAGTTACCTGCAAGATACCTCAAAAATATGATTCATCATCAGTGGGGCTTATATAGATGTGTGAGGCAGACAAGGGAAAATCTACACAGAACTCACCATCTCTCATTAGAGCCACATAGCTGATCTTCTTTGCCTCTGGTTTTGTGCAGGTCACTTGAGAGTATGGCTATCCAAGTACTAATTTTGCAAGGAATTATTACCTCAAAGAATTGAAATTATCATTAAGTACTATTCCAGTTACTGGAAGGATGGCTTAGTCACATGAAAATAAAGTACCTACTAAGCCATGTTTTCCAGAAAGTATTCTCCATCAGAAGTTTTTTTTATAAAGGTGATGCTGATAAATTTTCCCTTTTGGTTTATTAGCAAACTGAAATAGCTTTAGAAATGTAATGCAAGAAGTCTGCCTTTTGTCAGACTACTTCCACTCCAGCTGTATAAACCCAAGGAATTATGCATTGTACTTATTAAGGTAGGATATAAAACACCCCTTGTGGGCATTTCAAATTTTCTTTAAAAACTGAATAATAATGAAGAGACTGAGTCAATTTGTCCCCGGCTGCATTGGCTGCAGTGTGCCTGTGATTTTGGTGTCTGCATTGGCACTTCACTGCACTGCCTGCTTGCTCTTAGTTCATAGAGTCATAGTTTGGGTTGGAAGGTCATCAGGTCCAACCGCCCTGCAGGGACACCTTTCACTACACCAGGTTGTTCAAAGCTCTGTCCAACCTGCCCTTGAAAATTTCCAAGGAGGGGCATCCACCACCTCTCTGGGCAACCTGTTTCAGTGTTTTACCACCCTCGTTGTAAACAATTTCTTCATTATATATAAGCTAAATTGACCCTCTTTTAGTTTAAAACCATTGCCTCTTGTCCTGTCACAGCAGGCCCTGCTAAAAAGTTTGTCCCCATCTTTATAAGCCCCTTTTAGGTATTGGAAGGTCTCTCTGGAACCTTCTTTTTTCCAGGCTGAGCAGCCCAAACTCTCTCAGCCTTTCTGATAAAAGAGGTGCTCCAGCTCTCTGATCATGTTTGTGGCCTCCTCTGTACCTCTTCCAACAAGTCCATGGATTTCCTGTGCTGAGGACCCCAGAGCTGGATGCAGTACTTCATCTTCATTCTTGGAATTCAGATAAAGCTGCTCTTCTCCTAGTGCAGAAGCTTTTTGCTGCTCTGTGGGTCAGTCAGGCTGAAGAAGCAGTGCAGGAGGTGGATCCCTGGCTGTGCAGTGTCCAGTGCCGTGATCAGGTCAGTGGTACGTGGAGTGTCCTGTTCCCTCCCAGGAAGCGCAGCCAGAACTTTGATGCACGGGGCTGGATATCAGCGCATCTTTTTCTGCCGCTGTTGGTAACTAACTCTGTGATCCCTCTGTCTGTCAGTTTACACATATGGAAACATTTTTCCACCTTTCAGATTAATTTAAAGATGGGGATTAATTTAACTTTACAAAGTGCTTTTTGATTCCCAACTGAAAGCTACTGTAGTAGCTCAAAATGCACTGATGAGCTGGTACTGGCTGAAGAGCTGTGATGCATGTTGGTGTATTTGACAGTGGTTTCTTTTTGCTTACCCTAACTCAAGGACTGAGGCAATCCTGTGTATTCCTTCTTTCTCTACGACCTTCTTCCCCTCTCTCTCTCACGTTTGCATCCACACCTCAGTAAAAGTTAGGAATAAAATATCTGCTGAATAAATAAATACAAAGTATTTTGTTTTCAGATGTTTCAGTTATAGTGGCAGTATCAGTGCATGATAGTTTTCATTAGAGGAGCGTTACGGTAAACCCACATGGACAGGCCAAGGCAGGGGCTGCCTTCTAGAATAATTCTTCTATGCCACTTGGAAACACTGCACCTTTTTTCCTGGTGAAAAATAAAAGGATGGAAGAGTGGCAATAGAAACTTCTGATTAATTCCAGGGCCAGGTGGCAAATGCATTACTTGTAGCAGTTCACTGTCTCCAATGTTGGAAGTAAAAATCATAGTTAGAAGTGTTTTCTTCAGCCGTGTTAGCGTTTTAGCACTGGCTTCCATTCTTTCTCACAGCTTTTAACAGAACAGGTTTGAAGTCCTATGGTTTCTGTTTCAGTGTGTTTCTCAAGTTTCCAGCTTGTACCACAGTTTTTCTAGAGGCTTTATCTGAGAATATTCTGCTGTAGTTCTTTGTTATGTGGTGAGAATATTTTCACAGAAATTTCTAAAACCCTAATAAAAAACATTTTAGTTACATTTCTTCTGTCACATTTTTTCTGGTGATTCTTTGTGGTTTTTCACTTGCATATGGCTGTCTGCAAATGGATTTAAGGGCTTGGACTCAGCTGATGTAGCAAATGAAATGTTGCTTGGGATCATAGCATTGAAATTAAGTGAAAGTAAAAAAAACCAAAAAAAACATAAATTAAGCTAACTATCAAGCAAAGAGCCCTCCCAGTGCCACCTCAAAGGCTGTGGTACAGCCTTCCAAAGCAAGCAGTAGATGATTGACCATTTCAGACATTTCAATCCAATCTAGAAAGCTGTAGTAAATATACTGTAGGGAACATTCCTGCACTGGCAGGGGGGTAGTCTAAATGAGCTATTACCAGTAGCTCTTTTCCATGTCTGACTGATAGTTGGCTAGGAACATGTTTGCTATAGTCGCCAATTTTTTTCTTTTTCCTTTTTTTTTTTTTTTTACTTGGAGAGCACTGGTGACATTGGCAGAAGAATGTTTCCTGTGTTTGAAAGAGGTTTGTGTGGCAGGGTAGTCCCAAAAGCAGGCTATTTTCAGAGGAGGCATTGACACTGATAGCCTTAATCCTTTCCTAACAGCTTTTTAGAAAGGTCTTCATAGGATCTGACTCATATGAGAGGGTGTGGTGGTATTGGGGATATCTGTGGATTAGCTGCTACACATATTTTCAGGTCTTTTAAATTCACAGTCAAATGCATATATTAAAAGTGCCTCTTTTTTGGGGTTTTTTTTTGGTGGTTTTTTTTGGGGGGTTGGGTTTTTTTGTTTTTGTTTTTTTGGTTTGTTTTTTGGTTTTTTGGTTTTTTTTTTTTTTTTTTTTTTTTGTAGTGTATGATTCATAGCTTTTGATTTTTCTTGGAATTTTTTCTTCTCGTCCCTTATAACCACTGTCCTTCTGGGTAGAAAAAGAATTTTTTCAGCACAGTTATGAAAGTGAGGTAGTGAGCTCCTCTGTCTGTGTCTGATGAACTCTACTATTGAAAAACATCTAGTAGCAGTACAAATGAGAGTGATGGTGAGTTGTGTTTAACTCAGGTTTTCTGATATGTTTATAAAAGACTGTTTCCTATAAAAGTGCACCTTGGTGGCAGCAACAGCAATAGGAGTTATTAACAATTTAAATACTATATAATTTAATCCTAATCAGGGCAGCTGTAGATGATATAACAGGTTATAGAGGGATGTTAATACTCACCCTGCATCAGTGCTTTGACAGTTACAGAAACTGTATATTTGTCCTAAGTTTCTGACATAAATATAGTTGTCTTACAAACCTGGAAGGGTTGATTTTGATCCCCAGTGTTTAAAACTTGAAACTTTCTCAAAATAGGCAGTATTATTTCACCTTATTAATCTGACAAAAAGGCAGTGGAAAATAGATGAAAGGGCAAAGAAACATTGAAGGGGGACACCAGATCAAAGCCTGTGTAGAGATTTATCCTCCATGGCTCATTTTCCTATGGAGGAACAGGTCTTAGTGTGCAGCATATTGCAATATGCTGCTGCTGCTCTTTGGTTCTCCTTAAACTTTGCTTACAGTAAAGCTGCAAAATAAAAAAAAGGCTGGATTGCTCTAAATTTCCTCTCTTCTCTTTACCCTTTTTTTTCCCCCCACCATATGATGCCCAGGGACTCCAGAAAGCCTCGCTGAGAAAGAAAGGCAGCTCATGGGTATGATCAATCAGCTGACCAGTTTGAGGGAACAGCTGCTAGCAGCTCACGATGAACAGAAGAAGCTGGCTGCATCTCAGATCGAGAAACAACGCCAGCAAATGGAGCTGGCTAAGCAGCAACAAGAACAGGTGAGTGATTATTACAGTGGTTTTCAACTTAAATAATTTTCTAGCAGGACTTTCTAGCAGTTTATCTTTTAGGCTTCATACTCCAAAAGTCACTCTGCACCCAAAATTTTTTCCATTTGTTCTCCAAGGTGAAAAAGTTTGAACAAAAACATACCAGAAGAATGATTTAATTTGCAATATCTCCATCTTGGAGTTGTTCAGAGCCTGGTGCCAGTAATGCCAAGGTTGTGGGTTAAGCCCCTGCATGAGCCATTCATTTAAGAGTTGGACTTGATGGTCCTTGTGAGTCCCTTGCAACTCAGAATATTCTGCAATTCTGTATTCTCTTTCAATACGGTTTGGGTTTTTTAACTATCTGTAAATAAACAGGCAAATTCAGCCCTCATGAATAACCCACCAAAACTGTTTGAATTCAGTAATACTGAATAGGTATAAAAAGAACAAAATGCAGCTCTTGGATTGTAATGTGAGAAGTGAAAAGGTTGGGTTTTGCCAGCTGGGGAAAAAAGCAGAGAATAATATAAAGTCAGTGAACAAGCATGACTTTTTTTCTTGTACATGTGAGTGGTTTGATTTTCAGTTCTTGCAAATATGTCCTTCACTGGAAATGCAGGCATGGTTGTCACATGTGATCAGTTCCAATGTGCATACACGGGCATACAACATTATAGACAAAAACATAACTTTGCTCACAGATTTGCACTGTGCAGATTTTAGCAGAAATTAAAACCCGCTTTTGTACTTGACCATGAGCAGAGAATATTTAGATACCTAGTTTAAAATTTTATCACAGAATTGCAGCTATGTGAGTATTATGAAACTCACAAAATTCTTTGAAATCTGTCATAGTTGTCATATTCAGTGTTGGTATTGTACTTAAGCAAGTCTTAAGATTTCTAAACCACTGCTGATACCTTCAGACATTTAAGCCTTGGTTTTACCTGGTTTTAATTATTTAAAGCCCTTATCTTAAACAAAGGGTATTTTGGCCTCACACCTGAAATCCCACACATGGAGAACAAAAGTGACTTACTTTAAGCTGGAGAATTTGTATCATGCTGTTGTTAAAATGGCAAAGGTAGATGAAGGAGTGAAGGTGGAATTGGCAAGATTCTTTCACAAGGAGACATCCTGTATGAGCTATTCCCTTTGCCCTGCCTTTTGAAGTCACTACTGCCAGAATGGCTGAGGGATTTGAAAGTGAAAAAGAAAATGAAGACAATGGAAAAAGGCAATAAAAAATTAGGATAACTAGGATTTCTTTTAATTAAAGAAATTGTGTATACTTCTGTATTATGCAGAAATTAAACTATCTAAATTCTGAAAAAAATGTAGTGAAAAAATTATTTTTCTTTCTTAAAGAAAGGGTCCAGAAAGAAAACATTTATTTAATCTGTTAGATGTGGAGCTAACTATGAATGAGTGTTTCTTATGCAAATAGTCTAATAATAATAATAGAAAAAAAAATACCTAAGGGGAAGAATGCACAAAATTTCTCCCAGTAAGTATGTGTAAGTTACCAACTGATCCTGAAAAGTGTACACATAACACAGGGGAAGAGCAGAGCTCCTTCTAATGTTTGTACTGCTGCACTGGCTGTTCATGAGAGCAGAGCTTTTGTGATGACTTAAATGAAAATTTTTCAAATTTGTTCTTTAAGTTCGAGAATGGTTTATCTACCTCTAGCCTTTAGAGCTCTTAATTCCATTCTGTTAATGTCTGTTTTTTCCTTCACTGTGTGTAAAATGTGTCTACAGTAGGATTCACAATCATTTAGTGGAGAGGGAGGGTGGAAGTCCTTATGGAAAACTGCACTTGGCTTTGAGAGGAGACTTTGAACGACTCCATCCACTTCCATAAACTGGTTTTAGATTTGAGCTGTGTAGCCTTGCCCTGCACCTTTAGTTTCTTGCAGCTGATACACACATTGAAGAGCCTGTGATTTTTCCAAACTCAGTTCCAGTCCCTCTGTGCCTGTTTCTGCATAAAAAAAAGTACACTAGGAACTTTCCTCCATGGTGTCAGATTGCCATTTTTTTGGAACTTTTGAGCAGGTGATGCCAAACAGAAGAGTTATTTCTGGCCATCCTACTTTTTTGCCTTTTCTGCCTTCCTCCACTATTTTCCAGTTTCTCTGCTAGTACTGTTCTCTCTCCTGGGGAATTTTAGCAGTGCCATTTCAGTAAAGTTTTTGCATAGGTCCTTGTCTTCATATCCAGCACAGCATTTTCCATAAGATTCCCTTTCCCACTAGCACTAGCAATTAATTGTTACTGAACACGTGCCCCTTGCTTCAGCAACAGTCCAAGCTGCTGCCACCTGCACTTGAAGGTTTCTTAGCTCAGTGGAGAGGTTTAAAGAACTAAACAAGGTGGAAGATTCCTGTGGACAAACTCTGGGAATGGTGATCTGTATCTCATGTTTCTTCTGTGCAATTTCTCCACAGATTGCAAGACAACAGCAGCAGCTTCTGCAGCAGCAACACAAAATTAACCTTCTTCAGCAACAGATCCAGGTCAGAGACACATCTCCTCCCATACCCCTATTATGTCTCTTTCTTCCTTTCCCTTTCCCCACTCTTTCCTTCAGCCGTTATTGCCATAGTTTCTTTAAGAATCTCTGCAGTTGGCTGGCATCTTGTTTATGGAAACACATGAGGATTTTACCCGTCATTTAGCAAAAAAGGTCAGTTTCTGGAAGGCCTTATATGATTAACACGGTTCCTAGGGGATCAGGAAGAAGATGTTAGAGGAGCTGGTCATGCAAACAAACATTTGCAGGACCAAATCCTCTTTCCTCAGGAGTGACAAAAGCATTGCCAGAAAGAGTTTGTTTGGAATTGATGTCCTACAGCTCTGTTTTTGAGGTTTTGCTGAAGCAGTACTCTTCAGTGATTGATAATCAAGTGTACCTTCTTCGCTCTGCCTGAGGTGCTGGCAGTCTGGAAATTTTTATTTGTGGTGAAGTATTATCTGAGTGAGGAACTAGTCAAAAGGTTGGTTAGATTCAAGAGAGCAACTGTGTTAGTTCTAGGTATCAACAGGTTTATTCCCAGTAGTAGAAAAAGTTGTTAAACCAGCATAACCAGTAAACTTTATTTAGCCTCTTTCTTCCTTAATGTATTCAGAAGTTTCTTTTCATGCCATCGACTGTATTTCATTACTTTTCTTCCATGTGCATGTCCCTGTTTTGGGAACAATGCAAATCAGTTTGCCTATGAAGGTTTTCCCAGAATAACAAAGGAGAGGTTTGACTTCTTATAAATATCTAGGATCAGGGTAAAATCTCTGGTTGTTTAATTATGCAGTTTTGTACAGCGCATTGCAAGTTGCTGTAGACTGTGTTCTGTTTGTTCAGTAGCAACAGGATTCTCCTTCCAAAGCTTCTCTTCAGTATTTCAGAGTGAGTTGCCTAAAACTATCAATCATAATTGTAACCCATTTAAGAAAACTTAATTCCAGCCAAATCAGAAGAGCTGTATGGCTTCACACTAGAAGAAAACTTGGCTCTGTCATTTCAGAGGACATTCTGTCTGTATCAGGACTTGCGTGTTTATGAAAAACTCCTGGAAAGGTCCACCCCTCTGTTATAAGGCAACTTCTATACAAGATATGCTTTGCTGAAAATAATTTTGAGATTGGTAAGGCTTGGTTTGGCCTCAACCTCTGTACTCTATTTTTTCTTTTTTAATTTGTGTGTGGAAGGGAGTTTTCTTTATTGCTGCATCTTTAATAAGACTTTAAAAGAAAAACAATAGCAGAACCTGTACAATAGCAAGGAAAATATTTATATTTGTAGCATTTAGCTATGGCAGCAAGAGAGGAAGTTGTTTCATAAATAGTGAATAAAAATAAATTGAAGTAACATAATTTGACCCCAACCCTTTTAAGTTTTAACGCCTTGTAGATAAGAATGAAGTATGTTGTTTTCAGGGTAGTGAAGAAAACCCTGGTTATTGATAATGAGATATAGAGCCTTTCATCTCTTGATCCCTGGTCCAAGTTTGACCTAAGTCAGTAGTAAATGAAAGTCAGCCAACTACCATCTGATAGAAGCTGCAATCCTTAGAAATGATTTGGAGGTCTGTCTCAAGGGATTTCAGATGAAATATTGACCCTGACGAGGTCAGAATTTCACCTCCAGGGTCCACTTCACACAAACCCCAGATTTGTGGCAACCTCCTTTTGGATGGTCAGACAAGAAAGGTCAAGAATTGAACAGGCAGAGAGAATACTGTTCTCTCATTCCCACAGAGCTGATCTGTTTGTAGTGAAATTTTGGTTATACTGCACAGAACTGCAATCTGGACAGTTCTGTGCCTGTACGATCCTGAAGTCTCATGAAACCTGGTTGAAGCCCATAACTCTGAAGGGAAAAACATTTAGAAATAAAAAAATCCTTATTGACAGTGAATACAAAGCAAGACATTTCTCCTCAATTAGTTGACTGTCAAAGAAGAAACAATTCTTAAAGAAATCATCCTTTGTATATAAATGAAGTCAATGAAGTCACCATAACATGCCCATGTTTAAAATGGTGAGTGACTTTACAGTCAGCTTATGGGTTATGGTAAGTGGAACAAAACTGTGACAAGAATGTAGCTGTGAGTTCAGCTTGTCTGACCTTGCCCTAATTAATCTAACAGGCTTCTGTCACACCAGCCTGAAGATTTTAAATAGAATTAGATTTATTGACAGGGAAATATTCCTACAAAGTCGGGATAACTGTTTGACTTACCTGCAGTTGAATGATTATGCTGCAGTTATGAACACAATTTATTTATGACAAAGGAATCGTTTTACTTGAGCCAATTTCTTTCTAAGATTGTAAGGGTTGCCATAATTCCAGATAAATTATTACACAGAAAAAAGGTATTGAAATATTGTATTGAAAGCATAATACCCTAAGGTTAAAAAAAGCTTAACCTGGCTGACCCCATGATTTATGAGTCCTTTCTCTAAGTGCGCTAACTTGGAAACAGTTCCCTCTCTCCTTACCCCATCACACAATCTCTGATACACAATACACTACCAGGGAGAGATTGTGACGTCTCTCTCCTCCTTAGAAGACTGCAAATGCTCAGTGTAACTACAGCTCAATTAAACTAGCATTTCTTGATGTTGGAGAAAGATGCTTTAGTTCCTTGAGCTTAGAAAAATCTACCTGGCATGTGAGTCTCTAATTGACATTATGTCTTTCCATCTCTTCTGAATTAATTGGAAGGAGGTGTCACTAAATCAGAAGGGTAGGAGTTTGTTTAGAGAGTTAAGTAAACTGGAGAAAAGTTGCAGATTGGATTAAATTTGAGAATCTGTATGACCTCAAAATGCTATAATGTGATCTAGATGGGATTTTGTGTTTTGGCAGATGTTTATAATTTTTTTCTACTTTTCAGGATGTTCTAGACCTAATTTGTGAAGAGTTTTGAGTTTCTCTGAATAATTAACTAACCTCCCCCATCTGATTTTATGCCACTTTGGAATGCATCATCCCATGCACACTGCTTTCTGTTCTGCCTAATCTTTGTGTGTAAGGTTTTCACTGGAACAGTTTCTGCTTGCTGAGTATTTGTGGTCTTCTCCCCTGCACCCAGTCTTGCTGTTTTACCAGAAATTGAACTGGAATGTGTGTTTTGTCAGCTCTTGTGCTTCAACAATCCCAAAGATTTCAGATTGTATTTTAGAATGGTAGTGATTTGCAGCTGTAGAACAGGCTGACACCAAGCACATCTCAGAAAGTTCTTGGATTCAGTTTGGTTTTGTCCTTCAGGGCCTCAAGAGAACTCTCCTGGTTACCTACACATCTTTTGTGAGGCCATGATCTGCTTCCTAGTGCTCTTAGTCTAGAACCTGGGGAAGTCTGGGGCTCTGTAGCTATCACGTCAGGTGGGCAGAGAGTGGAAGAAACTTGGAAGATGTTCATGATGCTGAGCTAGTCCCCCAGTACACCCCAGTGGTGTCCTCCTTCAAAGGGTGTCTCTGAAACACAAAGTTTGGAGGAACCATGCAGTTCACTTGCTCAGAGAAAAAGTCTAGCCCAGGATGATGATGGAAGGGTTTGCTTTGAAGCTCAGTGACGAATGTCACTTTAATTGAACTATATTTAAAATGAAATATGGTTGTTAAAATTCATAAAGCAATTCATATTCAGTAGGGCACTGTTGATAAAATAGGTCAACCTTGCAGCCTAAATTGTGATAAAACTGATACTGCTAATCTCACAATTTTGTAGAAAACCTGACAATGTTTTATGTTTTTCCCTCAAGCCCCAGCTCTTGGAGTCATGTGATGACAAAAATGCCAGCTTTCATTTCTCTAAAATGTAAACTTCCAGCTCTCATATTTCCAGGCAAAATCTGAAACCATGAGCACTACAAGTTCCAAAATTAGAAGGCAAACAAAACGGAGGCCAAATGCTGTTTTCTAATCTGTTCTGATTTTTAGTCAAAATTTTTTTTGGAGAGCCCAGCTCAAGATCTTGGAACACTTCAGGTTGCCAATAATGTAAAACTAAGATCTCAAAGCAGCAGGAAGCAACAATGCTGCTTTACAGTGTTTCTAACATTTAGGCCACAGTTTTGTTTGACCTTCTTAGTTTAATACTGTCAGTACTTGGTTACTAATTTGTATTCTTTTCTGAGCGACATACTTAGCCCTAGAACCAAGTGCTTTCTGAAGCTTGAGAGCCGTTCCTGTCAGACAGCAACCATTTGATGACTGTGTGTTTTAGTAGAGGGTTTTCATTTTCCTTCAGAGCTAGAGCAGACGTTTTGATAGGACCCTTTTTTTGTGAGAAAGTTTGGACCTCTGAGAATGAGGGGATCTCAACTAAATTCTGATGCAAAGCTGGAAGAAGTGTCTCTGGCCCCACTGCACCTATTATCAAATGCCTGAAATATCGGAATTAATCTCTCCAACACTAAAGTTATGTTAAAGAGGGAATCATTTTATTCAGGCCTGAAGGTGCACACAGGAGATTCTAACCTAAAGTGGGAAGATGATTCTACAAGAGGGCTACTTATATACAGTCTCTTCATGCATGGTACAATTTACTCCATTACCATAAGTCTCACCCCAAGTTCCCAGAGATTCAGTCCTTTGTTTTGTCTATCACTGCATTCTTGGGCCTGATGTCTTCTTCTTACCTCCCAACCATCCTTGCTGAAAGCAGCTTTTGCAGGCCTTGTTTCTCTGCTAAAAGTTTCACAGGCACAGTAAAAATTGAATTAACCCTTTTAGTATCACACCTGCCAGGTGGGATGTGCCTTTGCCAGCTCTTAGGTGGAAAGTTTGCTGTGGCCTCGATGGCCTCAAGCTTTGCAGACCCTCAGCAGCTTGTCTGGAAGGGAGTGTGAGCAGCAAAGCCCTCCTGGCATCGTGTGCCTTGGGGCTGCAAACTTTCTGGCTTTCCTAAATCACTCTGCTGCCCTGCATGTCCTCCCAGCTCCAAAGAAGACTTTCCTTTGTGAGTCTGGATCCAGGTTTCCATCCTCCCACCTGCTGTCAGCTGGCTGGGTCCCTTTTCCCTTGAGTTGTGTTGGTAGATGGAGAGGCCTGGCTGCACTAGTATGTTCTCAAATCAGAATATTCCCATTCTCATTACCTTCTGAGGTTTAAGATGTTGTTCCAATTTGGAATGTAATAAAATCTTGACCTTAGAATTTCCTGCAGGATGGTTAGTCCATTTTTCAGCCCAATCTACTTTTCAAAATGTAGCTGTATTTTTGGGGGGGAAAGAAGTATTTGGTTTCTGAGTTACACAGCAGTTCAGCAAAATATTTCTTAAGCTTAACATGCAAAGTTTTGAAATGACACAGTTGTTATTGTCAAAACTTTCCAAGCAGCAAGAGGTTCTGGATTGACTCCAGTCCTCCAAAACAGTAGTAGAAACCTGCTTCCAGAGTGTTTTAGATACCATCATTTACCCACGCAGTTATGGCAATAATTTTTGTTGTTTAGATTTGTTGTTTGTTTTGAACTCCTCAGGTGAGCAATCATCTGTTATCCAGAGCTGGCAGGCCTGTTTGTGTTCTTTTTGTTTTGTTGTAGAAGGTACCAATTTCTCTCTCTTGTTGAGAGAAGACACAGATTAATTGATTGTACAAAAAGAAATGTGAAGATTTTTTCCCTGCCCAAACAAGTTTGCACTCTTAAATCATACTTCCAGCATGGCTTATCCTTTCATTTTCTGTCTCCTGCTGGAAAACAAACTCCAGCAGGCCGCTATGTGAGCTAAATACTTGGAGAACTTTGGGCTTATAGTAAGGAGTGTAGAGATCCCTATTTGTAATCCTTGTCCTGTCAGTGTCCCTCATGCAGCCACAAGGTCTTGGGGCGTTTCTTTCCTGGTTCCCAACTTCTCACATGTCTGTAACCAGAATTCTCTAGAGGCTTTGAAGGGATGGAGATAATGAGTCCTTCACTGGAGACACAAAATGAGCAACTGCTACACAAGGGCTTGGTTACAGGTCTAATAATGCCTGTTGCTTCTGGATTCCCATTTTCCCTGGAAATTCTGTTGTTCTGAGAAGTCAGTGACAGTGGAGCAGTGCTTTGTGGTGCTACAACCCCTTTGCAAGTCCTTGCAAGGCAGAACGGTTTAGTTTTTCCATAATTAGAGTCCTCTTTGCATATCAGAGGGAGGTGAGGACAAAAGGTTTCCTTGAAAAGACAATAAAGCTGTTGAAGTGAGGGCCTGATCCAACTCCCACTGAACATGGAGAAAAGGCTCTTGTTCATTATTAGTGGGAATTTAATGAGACCTTTCTTCAGTAGGAAACTGTGAGAAAGTATCTTCCTCCTCACTCGGCAAAACGCTTTTAGAACAGGCTCTGTCCACTGAAATGGTTTGTTTTTTCTTTTGTTTTGTTTTGCCAGTGTCGATATGACAAGCTGTGACTGCACAGTCAAACTGAACAGTCTTGTGGATATGGGGACATTTTGTCCAAATTCATCATGTGTCAGGAACAGCTGTTTCCCTGCAACTTATAAACATGGGCATACTGGATTCAGTGAGACCCAAAAAGGAGTCACACTACAGCCTTTCCCATGACTTTGCAACCTCTTCCCAAAGCACTGAGGTTGCCAGCAAAGAGGCAAAACAATTGTTCCTCACAAAGCTCTGCAGCTGATGTCCTATCAGTTATCAGAATAACTCGCCTGTCCCTTGAGCAGGAAAAATCCCCTGGGAAAGAAGTTATTCAAAACCACACACACACATACACAAAAACAAACAAACAAAAAATGCAACCAAAATAAGAGTCTGATGGAGGAAATAGGGAAAGGAAGGAGTAAAAAGAAAAATCAGTCAGAATGAGCTAATTGCTTTCTGTTCTCTCAACTTCAGCAAATAACATTTTTATTAGACTGGACTTTTGATTAGCCTGTGGGCCTTCATTTTCTTCCACTACCAGGAAAGTTAAGTTATGAAAAAGATTGTTGAGATCTTTATCTGTACTTCTTTCAGTGCAGAGTATCATTTTGCACCAAGGTACCACGGTTTTAACTCCTAAGATGGCCCTTATAGCAAGTTTCTGTAGGTAGTTTGGTCTCAGGCCCTTTCTATACCCTTATACGATCCAAATTTGCTGACTGGTGTAGTTGTGCCAGTGCAAACCAGGAGTATCTGTTTAAAACTTGTGTGAGCTCAGTTGGTCAGAGCATGGTGCTAACATTGCCAGGGTTGGGGGTTTGATCCCCATATGGGTCATTCCCTGAAGAATTGAACCCCTTGTGGGTCCCTTTAAATTTGGAATGTTCTGTGATTCTGTGAACTTGAGTTTATTGAACATGCAAGGGCATGTTTGATTGAGATAAATCACCTTTTTTGCCTATGCTGAGCTACTTGATTGCAATAGCACTTGCTTTCTCCAGTGTTACTGGTCCAAATGTTCTCAAATTATAACATGGTTTTGAACTTCATGACTTTTTTCTTGCCGTTTTAGCATCTTTTCTTCATTTACTTTCTGTTGCTAAGCTTTCAGTGTTCCCATTTTCCAATTCTCTCACACAATCACAAGGGAAGGCCAGAAACTTTTTTTATTAAAAACCAGAACACTGAAACACCCAAAATAATCCAGCTAAGACTGTAAGAAAAGGCCAGCAGTCAAATCCAGTCATTGCAGCTGGCAGCATCGTGCTCCAAGGCCTCATCTTGGTCTCTCTCTCCTCAGCAGGCATTCCAGGGCCCTGTCCTTCTTTTTGTTCTCAGATCCCCTCTCCAATTTCTGCATCTCTCACCCATCGGCTTTCACCATTTTCTTTCACTTTCAGCTGCCTGCTACTGAGTAACCTTTCTTATGAAGCTGCCCATCCTTTCCCACAGCAACTTCTCCTTTCTGCCAGCCCTCCCTTTCCCCTCCTTGTCTGTATTTCCATGGCCTTATTAACGGTTTTGTTTGGCATTTTATTGGCTGTAGAGTAGCATATGTCATTTTGTGAATGTTTGTGTTCAGAATGGGTGGCATGGGGTGTCGTGTGAGCTCTGTGTACATTTGTGTGCCCATGCAGGTATTTGCACAGCAGGCAGCAGAGGCACAGGAGCAGAAGGTACCATGTATAAGTGACTGGAGAAGTTGAGCATGATCTGTTTATGACTGTGATCTTGTCTGTGTGGAGTGTGTGCAATCCTGAGCACTTTTGTTGTACAGCCAAAAAAAGGCTGGTACTGCTGCCTCTGCAGTAAGGTAAAGCAGAAGATAACAATAAATTTTTTACTGCTGGCTGGCAGAGGTGTTTAGGATGTGTTTTCTTTATATCTTCATCCGCCCCTAATTGAAGATGCTTTAAAATTGAATGACTAGCAGTCAAAACGTGTTTGCTTCAAACTGAGAAGAAAAATGCTGGTGTCTCTTCTTCCAAACTGATTGCGCTTTGTACACAACTGACAGCCACAGTCACTTTGAGTGACTGATAAGTGGGAAGCTTTGCCACTTATCAAGGAATGCACACTGAAAAGAAAGGACTGGAGCCGTTCAGATGCTTTGGCATGTTCAAAATAACATCTCACATCAGTCAGGCTCAGAAGCACTAGGAGACATTTCAAAATAAACTTTATATCTATCTATCTATCTATCTAGAGGCAAAAATTCAATTTAACAGACAAATCGCTGTGTGGCATCACATTGGCTCTGAAAATGAGAGCATCATTATAAGGGTCACCAGTTGCAAAATGACTCAGATGGCTGCGTATTTGGAGAGCATTTATTGTAGGGTCTCACCGCCCAGAACAAAACAAATCTTTAAAATTCACACCTGCATATTATTCTGGTGATTTCTCTAAATTGGCAGGTTTTGACCCTGTTGGCCAAGTAATACTTAGTTTATGTGGCACAGGACATCCTGAAGGATCCCAAAGAGAATGAAACTCTAGGCTTAATTCAGATCTCATTTATTTCCTCTTCAATATTATGGAATATGCTTGGGATTGCATGGCTTTTACTCAGAAAATGGTTCTTAAGGTTTCTTTAGGAGTTACTGTGTTTTGTAGTGATGCATAGCATGAATAGAGGATGTAATTTTTTTTGGTAAATGTTTGTTAATGTTACTATTTAGTGATACGTATATTAGGAGATTCTGACCTGCAAGAGTATGCGGGTATATTTTCTTGTCCTGACTGTAATGACAGTGGTGTCAACCAGTGTAGGGTTGGGCTGGTCCAGTAGAGGTGGTGACATTTCACCCTGCCTTAGCAGGAGTTAGACATACAAGCACAGGTACTCAGAGCTGAGATGGGATGGGAATCTCCAATGGGAGGACAGGGAGACACAAGCAAGTAGTGTGCAATATCCCAAACTGGAATTTGGACAGAACAGTGTTGATCTGCGTCCATTAGCACTAAACCAAAAAACTGCTGCCAGGTTTACAGCTCTTACTGGGACTCTTGATGTATGAGGACCACTGTATTTTGTTATGATTCTAAGCACTGGGCATCTTATTCTGCCCAGCTGATTCTATCTAAAATGGTTGCTTTTCTAGCCAAAATGGCTATATTCGAGATAGAGATTATGTTTGGCATTCTGAGGTTGCCACCAGCACCCATACCTGTGTCAAGAGGGAGAAATTAGAGGATCATTTAGTTCCTACTGCCAATGACTTGCTTTTCTGATTCACCATTTGCCATGTTAAGTGGTCCCAACTGTGTTTTGATGGCTCATTCAAACAGAGCACTTCAAACTCTCCTGGGATAATGGTTTCAAATTACTCAGAGGGAGGAGCGTGGTTCCACCTATTGAATCAACACCATTGTCTACACCACCTTGGATTTTCCTCAGACATTTGGTGTCCAAAAACTGATGATGCCTTACCCTGTATGGCTTAAGAGACAAGATGAGCTCACTGTGCAAGAGGCCAAGGGGAACAGTTTTGTTTTAGTTGTCCAGTTTCTGCCACTTATCTGCTACTGAATTGCAAAGTGCAAATTAAAATGGAAGGCAGTTCGTTGTGCTTGGTGTTTGTAAGAAGAGTAAATGAAACATTTCACAGTTCCTTGAAGGGTTGTGATTGGACAGATGATGTGAGTGCCCCCTGACTTAAAATTTTGGAGGAAGAGAGGGAAAGGTATAGTTGTCTTGTAGAAGTCTCAGTTGAACAAAGATTACTTGGAGGGTTATGGATATCGTGTCAGCTGTCTTTATTTTGTATCTTGTGTATAGTCTCCATTTAAGTTCACTTTTCACATATGAAAGTTGAATAAAATTTGTAACGGTTAAATAATTTCAGGGAACCATTTCAGATTTTTATTCAAATTGATTTAAAATATGCTTTGAAGAGACTTAGAGGTATATGTCAGAGTTTCCTGTATTTAGAAGTTAAATGAAGAATTTAAGTTCCAAGATAAGCATAATAAAGTTATAAAAAATATATAAAAAATAAAATTAAGACTTACATGAAAAGTAATAATAATGAAACAAGACAAATTTAATTCACAGTACTTGGAGTTCATAAATATTTGGTACAATGAGTGAACTAATTTTATAACATGTGTGTTATAAAATATTTTTTATCAGATTTGACTTATTTAAAAGATGATAGTGATAGTGTTCAACAAATTACCCTAAAGTTGGAACTTGGATAACCAAAATAGCAATTTAAAGTGGATTTGGACAGAAATGATCGAGATATTTCTATACTCTTGTGTGCTGTGAACATTGTGTGCAAAGAAATACATTATTTAGGTAACAAAGTAAGGCATTTGAAAGTTACAAGTGCCAGAATTAAGTGAAATAGGTATCTTTATTTTATTCTCATACATCTCTGTCATACATGTTGAATAAAAAAACGGTATTCCAGAATTATATGATAATATAATTGTAAACTGTAGTCACAAGTGGGAAAATTAAAATTACACTGACAGCCTTAATTCTGACATTCCCTAGTGTTCGATTCCTTGACTTTTCATCCAATGTAGCATTATTTTAACTGGTTTTCTGTGTGGTTTTGATGTCTGTAAAAGCCCAGAATGCTGATACACCAGCCACTTACAGTATATCTCCAGGTCAGTTTGAACTCTGATATGTCAGCATGGGAGAAGTGCCAAATGACACTTGAGTTACAGGCGAAGCTCTGTGTTCTCCTGGGCTAGCAGGACAGAACAGATCCCTGGCTGTGGTGGATAAGAGCCTGTGCTATGAAGTCCCCTCTTGTTCTATGTCACATTTCCTTTCTTCCTCTGGTTTTGGGCTTGTTTTTTTCAATTTTGGCCTCCATCAAAATAGAGAAGACTTTTTTTTCTTACTGCTGTCCTCTTTGGAAAGATAGATGGAGTGCTTGAGTGTCTTTGTTGAATTTGGACTGGTTGTGTTGAAAATGGAGTTTGACTACTTTTTTTCAGCACCCTCCATTTGCTCCGCCCATTCTCCCTCAGTAGGGTTGGGACCAGATCAGTGTGTGCCACTAATCAATTCTTTCCTCCTAATTTACAATGTTCTTTGTGCTTTAGCAAAAACCCCCTGAGGCTGATGGTACAGTATTTGATGGAAACCTGTTGTAGCATTTGTCCCTTTAAAGCTCTGTGTGGTGAGAATATATTTTCTTATCTTGCAAACTGTATGTAGAATCTTGTCTGCCATTTAAGCATTTCTGAGCTGCTGTGAATCAGCAAGAGGGGCTTTTTCATGTACCATATGTAATAAGTTTTAAGTTAGTAATATCCCTAAGAATCACATACATCTAAATTAAGCATAATTTCCAATTTCTTTAACCCTGGAGTTCAAATTTGTAGTCCAGGAATAAAGTAAGCATCTATGAAACAGTTAATTGGTTACATTCACACCTTATACACAGAAGTAAGCTGACTTGTACACATTTTTGTGCGTGCATTTGAAATGCCCCATTTTAGATATCAATTACAAACATGACTACTTTACTTTTCTGAACATAGGTTTTCAATGCCTCTAAAGGAATTTAGGAGGAAGGAAAGATTTTTGCCAAGTGGCGGCCACAGGTTATTGAATACTTACCAAATTGCAACTGGTCTTAGTTGTGAATTTTTCAGGGCTTTATGAATTCTTCAGCAGTGCTGGCAGTTCCTCTTCATCTGAGATCATGGCAAGTAGAGAGAACCCTTAATTTAGAGCAAGGCATTGGTGATCACTGTATTTCCCAGTGATGCAAACAGACTGATGCATATAAAATAAGATGCAATATAAGCAGAAATGGACTCAAATTACTTCAAATTAGAAAAAATTCAGGAAATAAAACTTTCAGACTTCTTCTTTTCCCCTTCTGTGATTCTGTGAATGTCTCTATGGCTGTAGACACCTCTATAAACGTTGCTTCCATTTTTCCATAGAACCTGTTTCTGGCAGCAGGAGGTTTCGCTGGGTAGGATACCAGATACGTGATAAATACAGGAATTTCTTTCTCATTGTATTGGTAAGCAAAGTTTTGGAGAGCTGATATATTCTAGTGACCAGAATTAGAATTATGCTCTATTCCTTGAATTTATTCTTTATTTGAAATGAAAGGCAGGCTTAAAATGACATTTTTCAAGAATTTTAGCTGTGTCATGAGTTTCAGGGTCAGGGTGTTTTCAGGGTGTTTTTAAGTCTACTTCCCTTGCATTATTTCTTAGGGCACAGTTCAGAATTCCTGTCTTTTTGGTACATTCAGAATAAAGAAACTTGAATTGTAATCTATATACTGACACAGAATTCTGTAGTCTATGTTAAGAATATTTGCACTTCCTATTTAAAACAAAACATCCATTTTGGGTATTCTTCACATCCCCTTCATGTGCTTGGGTGGATTTGTGTAAATCACAAGTTTTCTTTCTGCACCTTTTGAGAAGGTTGTTTGAGCTCAGTATCCTCTTAGCAGAAATTCTTGCAAAGATCCCATGGGAGGAAAGTTGTCCATTGTGTTCCTTTGAAATCTGGCTATCTTTTTTCCTGGAGCTGGGGTCAGGCAAGTTTATTCTTCCACTCAGAGGTATCTTAGGAGGTTTCTGTCCTTTCTGGTGCCTAGGAAGCAGAGCTCAGACACATATATTGTATTTGTTGCCATCATATAATCTGTGCAACTTCCCTGCAAATATAAAGAATTACGCTTTCCCCAGCTGTTCATTTGATAGGATTCTAGTCCTTCATTAAGAGAAAACTGTGCTTCTCCAATTCCCATTGTTTGAACCATGGCCTCCTTTCTATACCTATTGTTTGTTTTGTCTTTTTTTGTTGTGCGTAACAGGTGTTTCTTTCAGACAACCCAGGCAGCAAGGCAAGGGCTTCCTTTATGGCAGATCCCTTGAGACTTTGATTAAACTCTTCTTTGTGATAAAAATGCCACTGCCTTTAAATGAATTGCATATGAAATCTGTATTTGCACAAATGCCCTCCATCCGTCTGCCTTCATTGCTTCTCTGGCTCTCTTTTGGTTTGGGTGTGTTTGCCTTTTCTCCTGTTTGCCTCCACAGAACTGATTCCTTTTTACCTTCCCAATACTGTGCTCCCCTCAGAGCCTGGATGAAGCCATGGGAATGGTTTAAAAAGAGCAAACTGTTTCTGCAAAAAGAGCTGCTTTTTTCGTGGTGTTTCCTATTACTGCCTCCACAAATACCATCATCTCGCCTCAGAGAAGCTTCCTCAGAGTTTCTCAGTGGGGGCCATGGGTTAGAGACTAAGCACTTTCTCTGCATCTACTGAAGCAGGTCTTGCTCTAGTGGGTTATAGGTACCACAGGTACTTTTCTGCCTGCCTTGCTTTTTTCTTTCACACAACCTCACCTGCTGTTGAGTAGGAGCCACTGCTATTAATCTGGTTTTGTGGCTTAGTTGTGGGAATACTTTGGGGAGGTCTGGAACTTGTGACAGGAGCTTAGGTGTGTAGTAGGCAAAATGTACACATAAATCAGTACCTGATGCCACCGTTTCCAATGTACATTTAATATTCTTCCAAGGTTTTGTTTAGAATAGGACTTCTACACTCCAGTACGATCTTGGCGACTGACTCTCTAGATGTTAAGAAAGCCAGAGAAGGAAGAACCGAAGAGGGGCAAGAGGCTCATACTATGTTTCTGACTGGCTCATTGGCTCATATTGTTCAGGTGTCCTGACAGAATATTGCTGACCTATAATGCGTTATTTTCATGCCCTTCTCTTTATGCCCGGACATTTATTGGTTGGAAGCCCCAGGGGTGAACAGATACAAATCTGTGTTAGTCACAGGAGATGTAATGGATGTCCTGGGAGCTGTGCCAAACAATTAAGAATATAGGCATAATGATTTACAGGGTAAGCAAAACCTCTAGAGAATGTTACATCTGTACGTCTGTACAGGCTGCCCTGTGAATCTGCAGAAGTCGAATAACTTACACCATTTCAGTGTTCAAGAGATAGTGCATATCTGGGAAATGAACATAGATTGGCCTCTTGCTTTCAGTCTGAGACAGAACCTCCTGCTGGTGACTTTCTGTTGCTGTGATCAGTGGCTCAAGCTTCCAAAAAATCATCTACAGCGCCATCAGATGCCCTCTACACAAAGCATGTTTTTCCTCCTGCAGTTTTCTGACTGAAGTTATAGTGGCAGTGGCAGGGGTATCAGCACAGCCTGGATGTGACACTAGAATTGGATCTATTTTAGTGCTTTACTCTGTGGCAGTGGCACTGGCAGCATCTGTGGAAAATATGAAGATAACTGTCAGAAAGCATGTTTGAAGGGTGTTTAATTTAGAAACATTAAGCCCCCCTGGGCTGACATTTGCTTTAGCATGCAGTAGTTAACAGTGGAAGATGGGGCTTTAATAATGCTATGTAATAGTATTTCCTAAATGGCTTCTTTCTCATGAAATATGTTGTCTGGTTTTGGTGGTGTTTCGTTACCTAGTGCAATAAACATCGTTGATTACATTATATGACTCAAAACCCGTGAAGTTTTACTTGATTTTGCCATAACACGTTAATTGCAGGAGCCTTAAATTCCTTCCTCTTGTACAAAATCTGAACATGAGCATTTAGAGACACTTTGAGCTGAAATAAATGATCAAGATGCAGACAAGACTAACATGATGTTACAATTTTATCAAATTCCACATGGCTCTTTCTCTGTATTAATTTTCTTCACGTTTAAGGAACCTGAGCAACTGTTTTAATACTTAAATACAAAAAAAGATAGATTGTTTTTAAAAACAAGACTGTTCTGAAAGCAGACATTTCTTAAGTTCAGGCATGCAAACGTCACTCACAGTTAGAGTGTGGGCACACTTTCTAAGAGCCTCACACATGGGTTTTTTTTGAGACGTCATCTCCCTGTTCCTTCAGGAGGTGCCCTTTTGTGGGAGGTTAAGCCTTCTTTTCACCAAAGGGGAACTTGAGGAGGTTTCCTTGGAAGCCTGGCATTGCTGTTCCTGGATTTCACGAGAGAGATGCTTCCTGAGACATGTGTGAAGCTCACCTGCCCAGGAAGATTGCTAGTCACCAGCCTGCTTTAAGACGGCTTTGCATGCAAAAGACTGATTTTCTTCGTTTTGGAACTATCACTCAATGAAAATGTCAGAAATATGGAAGGATAAATACAGAGTTACATTAAACAGAGAAAAAAAAGCACTCTGAAATTATCTCCTGGCTCCATGTTTTCTGAGGTTTTGCATTAGCAGGAACGAAGTCACGGTGTGTTGACACAGTCTAATGTGCAATGACATAATACCTGGAGTATGGAGACAGCAAGAGGCACAAAATCAAACTTATCTGAGTTTTCACAGGAAAAGAAGGGATTAAACTTTGCTGGTTAAAATATGGATTTTTATTTTTTTTTAATAGAAACTATCCTAGTTCGATTGAGATAAACCTACTCAGATCTAATTCTATCCAGTCCCTGGGAAAAGTGGGCCTTAAGATGTTGAGCCTATTTGCCCAATCCCTTTTTTTAGAAATAAAGATTAGGGTAGGAAGTTTGGTCCTTATCTCTAAGGTTCTTACTGCTTCAGAAGGAAACTGAAATACTTACATGAAGGACACTTTCTTGAATTTGTGATTTGTCTTCACTCAGATTATTTCAGAAGCTTTGGCAATGTAGATTTCCCACAATGCTTGGCTATTTTTGTTTTACACCTCCTAGAGGAACTATGATAAATTGTTGTTACTGCCTATTAAATAGTAGAAAGAGATGTCAAAATACTCTAGTGACTTGAAATTCAAATGTTACTCCCTGTACATGGAAACTTACTCTGGAAGCATCATCCCTTACTTCATAACTGCCAGGTATGATTCTTCTCTGCCTTTTCATCCCTTGGGGTTACTTACAGCTCTACAAAATAACATTAAATCACCAAGTTTTACTTGCATTTCACAGTCTATTTGCACCAATATGTGTATGATCCAGATCTTATGTAGCACCGTCATCACTGGATCTTGGAATATTTTTCTTTCTTTTTTTTTTTTTTTTCTTTCTTTCTTTTTAAAGCATCCTGTTTTTCAGACCAGGGGAATTGAGGACAGAGGGGAAGCAGCTTGCACATTGTTAGGCTGTAGCTCATTGCCAGAACCAGGAACAGAACCCAGATTGTCAGGCGTCTCCCATTGGGCCATAATACAAAATGTGAACTGAAGTGCAGAGTCATCAAAGATTCAGGCCTTCTAGGTTTTTATCTTCTGTCTCCATTTTTGCTGTTTTTCTATAGAATTTCTCATTTCCCTGGAAGAAATTGAATGCAGACTGCAGTGTTTGGGGGGGGGGAGAATGAGGGAGGGAAGCAGGCAGAAAAGACTCTCTTAGTCCCAGAGTCAGATTTATGTTGGTGCCATTCCACTGAATCACATCAGTAGTTTAATGCAGAAAAACTGACCTGCTCCATCAGTAAAATTTAAGTGAATAAGTTGTAAAAAGTTTATGAGGGTCTTTTTCTGTCCTCTTCAAGGTAAGAAAACAAATTTCCTTACACTTTTAGCATTTGCTGTGTTTAAATTTTTCTAGATCCATTTGTTGTAACAAAGCCAAGACTGTCAGCACATACCTTCCTTTTTCAAGCACCCCTCAGTTCTGTGAAAACTGCCTAAACAAATCAGAATGTAAGGCCCTTACCAGTTACTATGCCCAAGCCCTCTCCTCACCTTGACCACTGCTAGGTTTGTATTCCATTCTGGCTGTACTAAATGCCAGTGGGATGCTTGCCCATGTGTATTTCTTGTCCTGGATTGGTCTGCTCCAACTCCCAGTGGTTTGTTCACTGCCTTGCTGTCTTCTCAGTTTCTGGTACTTACCCTGCCAGTCTCAGGGCTCTGGTTACCTAAGGCCAGCATGTTGTATTTAACAGGCACAACTGGCTGTGCCTCAGGCCTGCTTTTCCCATCTCTCCCCCTTCTTCTCCTGTTTTTCATTTAATGGCTTGCTAATAATGAAACCACAAAGGCAACAGTAGGGGCGGCATAAACACATGCTCACCTACGGGTGAGTTGCTGATGTTTTAGAATTAAAAAACAAAACAGGATTATTATGATAATAAAAGCCAAGGCAGGTGCTGGGCACTTTGTTTATTTGCTGATTAAAACAGTCACAGTGTGACATCTTTTGGTATAATAAACTAAAGAGGGAGGAAGATTATTGCATGGCCAAGGCATTGAGAGTACTTGAACAAAAAATATTTGAGGGCCATCTAATTTTAAGGGACACCCAGCATCACTGTGTGCTGGGAATATACCTGTTTGGCAGGGTGATGGGCAAGAAGTTAAATACTCAAAATGATCAATCAACTGCCAGAGCATTCATTTCCTTCTAATTTGGCTTGGTCCCTTGTTATGACCCCAAGAAACAAGAGGGAAGAATGTCTAAAGCTGTACCTCTGCCACTGAATAGGATGCCAAGTAGTGGAGGCAAGATATATGTTGCCTTCCTTGTTTCTCCCATCTCCATATTAAGATGCCCAGCTTCTGTTAGGTGATTGTGAGCCCTTATGCTTTTTTAAACCAATATTATAGTGTTTTGGATTAAGTTTGAAAAATCCTTAATCCTTTTCATCCTCCTCTGAACATACTGTGCTTGTATTTTTATAAAAATGCTTTCCTAGATTTGTCTTTCCTGTTTTTTTTAATAAATCTGTTACTTCACGTCCAGTAGAATTTTATTTTGTGAAAACAGGTTTTAGCCATAAGTGCCCTCATTTTTCTTTAGACTTTTTAGACTTGTATGAAGTTTTGGCATAGAAGAAACTTTGATATGGTGGGAGTTCAGTCTTTACACTTTTGTCTCTGTGTGTGTCATATGAATTCTCTGCATTATGCAATTAACAGTTTCTTCCTGAGCCTGATGCTCTAAATCTGCAAGTGCAGTAGATACTTTTCCCTTTGTCAGGCAGCTTCAGGCTAAACGTTTAGACTGCCACTCTGAGTTAATTAAACACCTATTTGAAGTTAAGCTGTTGAATGGCAAATAAAATAAAATGGTTGTTCTAGCCCTGTGAAATGGTTATTGGGGTTGACACTACGTTTTCTGCTTTGTTCCTTCCTGCTTTTCTGTCTCTCTACTTGCTCCATATGCTGCTTGTTCAGGAAGGGGCACAAACTACCTTTAGCAGAGATAGTGCTGGCTGATGTTTCAGAAAGTATGGATGCAGAAATAATGCTGATAATCCTAGTCAAAGTTTGAAATTTTGCCAGTGAAAAAAAAATCCTTCCTTACAAGAACAGCACAATTTCATCTCTACCAACTGCGGCTAAAAATATCGGTCAGAAAAGGCAGCTATAGATCTGGCTAAAATAGTTCACTGTAACTGTTACCCCTCTGGAATGAAGGAATATAGCGGGCTCTGCTTTTTTTCTTCATTTGTTTCCATTTTCCATAGTTACTCTAATCTTCTCCTGCCGTGGGAAATAGGTGTTCATAGGGTAGGCAGCTCTCTTCACAAGATACCTATGCCTGTCTTGCTGCTTGTAGAGGTAGTGAGTTTTCTTGGGTAAAAAAACACTTCACTGAGGTTGTGCAGGAAATTGAGGGATTCGGCATTTGTTTTAAAATGGGGTGATAAACAATCTAAGGCATAAAAACTTGTAGCATTGATAAAATTTTAATTTTTTTAGTGAAAGACTGAGATTTTTACTCCTAAGTGTTTTAAGCATGAAGTCTTAGAAAGCAAGGAATTGTTACAGCACCCATTAAAAGCAGTAATAAATCTTCTGTCTTTAGAAAATGTTGTTTAAGGAGAACAAATTTCTCTAGGACAAGTGGTCAAGGCAGAAGTCTCTGGATGTTTGTTAAAGGTTATTACTTTCTTTAAGCTCCTTTGCATGTTCAGATACAAACATACTTCTCTGCATTTCTGGAATTCACTTAAGTTGCTTTACAACATCTGATGATTTTATTTAGCAGCCTCACATACTCCAGGAGAGGGGTGCTCTTGGACTTCAGAGGAAAAACAGAATGAGAATTAATTTCTTGTTCAGTTAGTGTCAGAAACAGCTAGACATATGAAAGAAATTGGAATCTTCTTAAGGCTGCCTGTTTGATTTTGGAGGAGGCTTAGATGTTTACTGAAATTTCCAGCCTTTCGAAATTCACTTGTGAGTGCTTTGTTCATTGCTGCCGCTGGAAAAAAGTACATGTCACCAGCATAATGCATTTTTTTTCAGCTGGGCTGAAAAAACACTGAACATTTTGTGTGTGTGCATGTGTAAGTCAGCACTGACAATTCAGCAAGGCACTAGGAAATGGTTTTAGTTCTAATAGTTTTCAGAGTGTATCAAGTGAGGCTGACTTACTTTTGCCTTAGATTGTATCTTACTAAAACTATAGCTGGTTTTGTTCACATGACTGTAGCTTCTTTATCTGCTGAATTTTGCAGAGAAAGCATCTTATTGTACTGCTGCTGTTACATGATCCAGTTTGTACTTCTGCAGACCAGGTTGCAGCCAGCTCTCCCAAGCAGTGCTCCTTAGAAATGCCGGCTTTAACAAGTACAAACTTGGATATGAATTTTGGATAACTGTGTGCATGTACATCTCCAAAGCCAGTAGACCTCAGGAGAATGGATTTCACAGGGTACTGAGCAAGAGAGCCCCACTGTCTTCAAGTGTGTTTGCACACATGCACAGAAATCTGAAAAGGCGAAACCATTTTTAACTTCCCAGACATCATAAGCATATTCATACATATGGGAAGGTGAAGTTTGGAGGACTTAATAATTTTAAGTTAAGATGTAGAAACCTGATTCTAACAGCTAATCAAGACAAGACCATATCGTTCCTCAGATGGGACTAATCTAAATGATCTCTGAAGGAGCTATTTTGCCGTCATTCCTTTTTGTCAAGCAATGTGATCATGCCACGGGGAGATAGGGTAGGGGTTAGAAATCATAAGGCAGCAAAATATAAGAAAAATCTTTCTATTAGCTACATTGTTGCTTTTTAATGAAATTGTAAAGAATTTATATATTTTCCCTTTCTTCCTTGAAATACACAAAATGTTCTTTAATATCATTAGAATCCTATCCACACTGCTGCTTGCAGCACATTATAGCCTCTGCAGAATCTTAGACCTTCTGAACTCTTAATTAGTCAATGAGATACAGATTTAAACCAATTGGATTGTGTACTAGATAAGATACCAGTTTAGTCCTGTCCTCACTCTATAATCAAAGTTTATATGGTACAGAGCTTATCTGGAAGTTGACCTGTGTCTTTCATCAAATTTAGATGGACTCTATAGACAGTTAGCTGTCAAGCTTCAATATTAGGCACCAGTCTGGAATACCAGGTGCTTTTTCATGGGCAGCAAGTAAGAAAGGTGATAAATTAGTTGTGATTCAAGTGCCTTAATCACTAGCTAGAGGGAACATAAATCTTGGACAGAGTCACTAACCTCAAATGAACTCATTAGCTCTCTTCCCAAAGTGTCTCTGATTCCTCTGTTCTCTAACGTGTAGCAACATCATCTTCCCCCCTGTCAAGCAGATCCATATTCCAAGAAACCATTTTGACTGCTTTCTCAAATCTTCTTTTCTAAAATCCAGCTTTTTCTTCTGCCTAAAAATTTCAGCCACTTTGTTTCAATCTTACAACTTGATTACTGAGTCTTCTGTTGTCATTCTGTGTCATTCTGACATTTCCATTGTCTCCCTGTTCTCCTGGCAGGACATTGCCCAAACACCATCATCTCTTCACTTCTGTTGATGTTACTGGACCCAACTCCTTCCTTCAGCCTAGGCATTAGCTCCTTGTTTTCCATAATAGGAAATTACAGTTTGGTGTTGTTTCTCCAAGGTTCTTCACGGGTTTTTCACTTACATTTCTTCCTTCCACGGTTCATGCCAATTTTAATCTACTCTGTTGGTGACACACTCCCCTCATTGTTTTTTTTGTTCACTTTTCCTGTGCTGTATAACACTTTATTCCAAAGTACCTCAAGTGTGCTGAATAATCTTTCCAGAGGGGTCCAACTTTCCATATTGCCCAAATTATTTATCAAATTTTACTGCTGCTGTTGCCTGCAGACAGTTAGCAAGATCATGAAATCTAAACTGGATCCAAGCATGGAACCCCAAATAATATTGGTAGACATCTACTCCTTTCCACTATATCATGTTTCCCACTTGTGGTATCTTGTCTTAAAAAAAGATATAAAATATGCAGGACTCTCTTTGATCATGCATAGTCAGATGCTGGACCTCTGGAGTCCTTTGAACTTCCTAACAGTCTAAGTAATATATGATGACAGTAATAGAAAAATTAATTTAACTTCACTTATTTTCCTCTCCAAATCAACCTGGATTCTGAGAGTGTTTCTGTGTGACACAGCCTTGTGTTAAAGAGCCTTCAATAATACAGGACAGCCATGTGATCATGAGAGTCACGTCCCACCAATTACTTGCTACTTTATTGCACAAATTCTTAAAGTTTTTCCTTCTGATTAGTTAATTATCCAAATGAACTCCATCTCCATACTCACGGATCAATCCGTCCATGTATGTTCAAGGCTTTTGACCTTATTTAGGTTGGGGATTGCTATGAAATCTGTACTCAGATTTGGTCTTGTAGCATCAGTTTCTTGCTGCTTCCCACCATCTGCTCACTAGAGTTTCTGTTGTTACTATTGCCTGGACTCAGGGATGCTGAGGAGCAAAGGAAGCTCTTCTTATCAGAGAAGATGTAACCAAATTTAAAATTAATTGTCCCATTCCCATTCAGTATGGGTCTCATTGCAGCTGCACTTTGAATTGTCATCTCTATCACGCATAGCATTCATTCCCCTTATGCCGCAGAAAGCAAATAGTGGCAAAAGGCAAGCTGTAATAAACCCAAAACCCACCTGATGTTATCTGTTCCCTTTTTGGAACTCCTGCAGCTTTCAGAACATTTGTGTGCAGCTGAGTCAAAGAAAGGTAGCGGTGGGATTATTAGTGAAGAGAGCACCTTAGGAGAAACATGAAAAGGGAACCAGTTCTTATTCCAATTCCCTTTTTTCCCATGCAGTTAAAAAGAGAGAATCATTTAAACATGCTTCTGTCAAACTCCTTTCACTGGCCTTTTTTTCTCAGCAAAGTTACCAGCAGTTTCATTCATAAGATGATCTTAAAGGTTGTTTCACTGTCACTGGGATATAGTTAAAGTATTTTGTAAAGGGTACCACTCAAGTGTAAAGATGCCTGGTAGGAAAAATAAGGCCCATGCAGGAAAAGAACAGCAGCCCATCAGATCTTGCTTTTTCAAACCATGCAGGTTCCTCCTTGGAAAGATTAATTACATTCAGGTTTGGAAGACAGCCTTGCTGTGTTTTTTTTCTCCTAGCATTAGAAAAGATAAAGGGCGTGATTAGTGTGCACAAAGCCTCTGATCAAACCAGGACTGAGGTTTGTGACAGGAGGTTCAAACACTTTATGGATCACTGGTGCTGACAGGTAGATCACACAAGCCTTAAACAGATGTTTAGCAAGAAGATGAATGTGTGAGATCTCAAACATGCAGGACTTCTTTGCCTGGCCATAATAGGCTGTAAAGCATTAAAAAATTTCTTTTTTTCTTTCTTTTTTTTTTCTTTTTTTTTTTTTTTAGCTGCCCCACTAAAAAGGGAAAAGGGAACCTACTAACAAGCTTGCATTAAATTTTGTATTTTTTTAATTGAAATTAAATATGGCCAGGTCCTTAAAGTTGTTTAACTTCTTTTAGAAATGAAGGCTATTCTTTAGCAATGTATGACCACATTTTGCCCTCTCTAGGAAACTGTTGCAGTGAGCCAATGAGTGTGAATGCTCTAATGAACGAGGTGCATATGAGATGCTCAACTGGAATAGAGATATATTCAAATTAAATTACAAAGGTCTCTTTACCAGGGAGCTTCAGAGACAATGACTTTTCACAGGATATGTGTTCTCTGTAGGATGCACTACATCAACACAATGACTTGAAAATACAGTAACTATGGTGAGGCTTGTTGAGCAAACTGTATTTACTAGACCTCTTTGAAACATTTTGAGATGTTGATATGACGGGACAAAAATATTGCATCAGTGCCATTTATTATGAAAATTCAGAAGTTCTGGGCATGATTTTTTGTACCTTCTCAAGAGAAATTATCTGTAGCCTAGCACTTTGTAGTCACAGAATTCACTCATTTGGAGGTGTGAATGTCCTGTATGGGGGACAAGCAGAGGCCCTCCCTATCTAGCAGGATATTAAGACCTTGGCAGAATGTCTGATGAATGTCAGACACCTGGAGGGATCTATTCAATTTAGAAATGAGCTCAAGCCAAAAAATCAGAACCCAGTCTCAGATTTGAACACTCCTGAGTTCAAGGATTTTTTTGCATAAAGGGTTTAAGCCGCTCCATATAATTAATCAAATTGCAGAATTCGGTCTGGGCATGGATTACAAGCACCCCTAAAATCCAGTAGTATTATTTAGGGTTTCATTTAGATGATCTGGAAAGCCTCAATCCAGGGTTTGACTTTGTCATCAGCCTTAAAAGAAGTTGGTTCATAAGTGTGGGGGCTTTTTTTCTAGTCTTCTCCCCCATTTACTGTTTTTTAGTTCTTTTTAAAGAAATGCAGAAGAAAAGGTGTTTGTAAGCAGCTTCCCAAATTATTTTTTGCAATCCATGAGTTTAGAGCTGCCTGTTTGAATATTTCCCAGAAAGTATTGTTCTTATGTGACAACAGGTCAGAAAGACTCTGCATTAATTACACTAACATATGGTTATTAACAGATTCTAGCTCAGGGAGCAATACTTTACAATGTTATCTTCCACATAGTCAGATGTTAGCCATATTGTCAGTGCTGGCAGCTATTGTTTCACTCATTTACTTCACAGAGCTAATTACTCCCTAATAATAACTTTACCTTGGAGTTTTTCACTTGCTTGTGCCAGCAAACCTGTTCACACTACATATGCTAATTATTGGCACTTATTCATTATGTTAAGATAGCTTTAAGTTCAAGCTGTGCAGCCTGGCTTTCGGTATGGAGCCAGCTGGCTGCAAAGTTCCACCTTTTTTTTTTCCTTTTTTTTTTTTTTTCCCTTTTTTTTTTAACTAAAGTCGTTAAAAGTTTTAATATGGGCCTATCTTGTTCACTTTACAAGATTCAGCCTTTCAGGAATTCAGGCTCATAGTTGGTTACTCATGGACAATTGCAAGTTCATAAGGAGCTCCTGGTTTTCTTTAACTGTTTCTCAGAGCTTGCAGTGAGGTCTTCTCTGTTAAATTGATTGTAAATTCATTTGTAATTTGAACTATGAGGCCAGTTACCAAAATGGCCATTAATTTTGGTCCTTCCCTCACCCAGTTCTATCTCCATGCCTGTTACATCACTCACAACATTTTTCCCGTGGAAGTCCCAAGGCCTTCTCAGTGCCCGGTGATTTTGATTTTGTTTCTCTGTGCTTTTGGTGTCCAAGGGCCTAAACCATCAATGAGCTTTGTATGGATGGATTCACTGATTTGTCCTGGGATCAACATAAGTACAGCAAATCAGATCATTCCGATTTGCAGCCTAAACCAGACAATTTTCATGGGATTTGCTCTATTACATCTTTCCAGAATTCTCAGTGATCCTTTTTCACACTCTAGAATAGTGCATATTCTCATCAAAACCCAGAGAAATGTGGTGTCTTCTAAAGATAAAATACTGTCCTTGATTTGCATGAAGAATTTTATGAATGCCAGCTGAACATCTACAGGGGAATCAAAGACAATTGATGGCTGATCCTGGTTAATGTTGTATATAAAACACAGGATGTTAAAAAACAGACTGCTTCAGCTGTGACTCTTAAGGAGTCCTGTGTCATATCATCATCCAGTGCTTTTACACTATCTGGCAAACTGGTCTGACATTCCGTAAAGTTCTTAAAGAAACTGTTTTTATCCAAGATAAGGTGAATGTATGTGACATCCCATGCATTTTACATGAGTAGAAAGAGGAGACTGAAATCTTCCCTATATAAGAATTCAGTCCATAGCGGAAAAAACTGTAAGCTGTTGAGCTATCCTGACTTTACAACTAAAAGGGTTATTTTAAGCTGTGGTCTAGCTAAATTTATTAGAAAAAAAGCGTGCAGAAAACTGCTGTTTGGCCATCTTATCTTCCTAGTATGCACATTGCATACATTAGGGTTTCTGTCCATGCTAGTTGTAGTATCGAAGAAAATGTGGATGAATTAAGTAAGATTATTTCATAAACAGGAAAGACTAAATCTCTCCTCTTCTATACACGTGTGCTTCCCTCTGCTGTCAGTATGATGTGGTTTTATGTACCTCCAGAATTTGGCCATAAAATAGGAGAGAAAAAGCAGGACAACCAAAATTGAAAGGCAAGATTTAGTTGAAATAAAAACATTGTTTCTTGCAACATCCCATTTTACAGCCTTAGAGCGTTAGATTGGATTCTGCTTCAGTAAATTTCCAGTCTTACTAATAAAGAGTTTGAATACAATTCTTAATAAAACTGAAGTAAACAGACTTTCAGTTGAGCCATAATAGATGAACTTTACAGATCATATTGACATGAAAGAAACTACTCATTATTATTATGTTTAGAGAAGGTTTGAACCAAACCCTTCAAACTGTGATACAACTTTCTCAGGAGTTGACATTTTATGGGAGGCCGAGCCTAAATGCCAGATCTGATTTCACTGTGGAGATTTGGATTGAGACTTGGAACTTTGTGGCTTAGAGGTGTATTGAAAGAGCCCGGTACCACTGCTCAGGCAATTGCTGAATTTTTACCTTGATGGCCTTCTACATTCTTGAAAGACTTAAAACATTATGAAAGTAGCTGTACCACCTAGCAACAAAATATTACTACTTTTTCCAAGGCACTGAAGTGGGTCGTAGCTGAAGAACCTGTACTGGGAAGCTGTTGGAGTATTACAGGGCTGTAACTGGGAATCCTGGTTCGAAGAACAATGGGAACAGGAACCCCAGAGAGCCTCTGTGGGCAGTTAGATTGATCTTCAAGTTAGTTTTGCAGGATTAGGCATGGTATTTCAGGCCAGGTAAATGATATCAATTAAGAGAAGACATCCAGCAAAAATGCTAAATTCTGTGACAGAACTCTTAGGAATTTTTTTATTTTAAAGCTGTTTGCTCAAGGAAAACTGAGAAGAAACACTTTTTTTTTTCTTAGTAAAAACTTAGTTCCTCTTCAGATATTTGGCACTCCTTAAAATACGCTGGAGCCTGACGGACTATTCTGATGTTCTTAATGCACCTGAGAATTACTTCCCAAACATGCCTTTCCTTATGCTAGATCTTGCCAAGATCTTTTGTATAAACCTCATTTGAAGTTTCTAGGACACAGTAATGTGGCATGAAGGAGCCCTAGAAGAATTTTCAAAATATGATTAACACCTCTTTCTAAATCCCATATCGCAGAAAGATCTTGGCCAAATTGCCTGTAATTCAGCTGAAAGTATGTTCTTTGACAGCTGACCACCTGTAAAGACTTTGGAGGATAAATGACCTCTCGAGAGATAGGGGGAACTAGTCAAAAAGTATCTAATCTAGGCATTTATCTGTGCTTTGAACCATGCACTCTGAATTTTTGGGTTTACAACAAAATGCCAATCTTGCTTGTAGCTATGGGCTCCCTGACTGTGTTCTACATAATGCATGTGGGAGACTAGGAAATATGCACTGGACTGATGCACTGGGGAGGTTTATTGACTTGCTTAGGAGAGCTGTGTTACTTGCCACTTGTGGGTTTTGCTTGGTATCTTCAACTAATAACAATGAAACCTTTATGCTACTGTATATTGTAACATGTTGTATGAAAAGAGTATAATTTAAACATCTGTTTAAATAGGTTTTGGAGTGGTTTAGAAGAGTTATTGGGATACATTTTTGAGTCCTTCTACCTTTAAACTGTTTTGTACCATAGTCAAATAAACTTGCATAACTTACATGGATTAGCTTTTCCATAAATAATATTTTGATGGGAGTCTAATGTGTGGAGTTGCCTCAAGGCTACATGCAGATGTTGTGGGCCACATTAGGAAGCTTTGAGAAGTCCATTTCTTTTAATAATCTTAGAATCATAGAATAGTCTGGATTGGAAGGGGCCTTAAAGATCCTCTGGTTCCACCTTCCTGCCATGACATCTTCCACTAGCACAGGTTGCTCAGAGCCACATCCAACCTGGCCTTGAACACTTCCAGGGATGGGACATGCACCACTTCTCTGGGCAACCTCTTCCAGTGCCTCACCAGCCTCACAGGGAAGAATTTCTTTCTAATATCCAATCTGAACCTACTCTCTGTCAGTCTGAAGCCATTCCCTCTGTCCTGTCACTACATGCTGTTGTAAATAGCCATCTCCATCTTTCTGGCCGGGTATGGGTTACAAAACAGAAAAGCTCAAAAGTCACTCTGGCCTAGGACTGGGTATGGGTAATATTACATGAAAAGTTGGGAAGGAAAAGGCATGTGTCTGTCAATGGGCTGCAGAGAAAATACACCTCTAAAAGACTTGGGATTGCACGATTCCATCCCTGTTCAGACATGAGAGTGTGTGCTGTGCAAGTGAAGCTGTCAGATGTATGTGCTAAATGCTGTTTGTGTTCTGAGTTGAATTTTCCCCTGGGTAGCACCATCTCTCCTCTGGTACATGCCTGCCTGCTTTGCATATGCGTGTGGACTCCTGTGCATGGGGCATCTGTTTCGTGGGTACGGTGTGTATAAATATATGTGTAAATATCAGTACATGTGCACATACACACACATTTACATTTTGAAATAAATACCAGAAAGGAGGTTTATAGATAGCTTCCCTCATTTGCTTGTGTGATGTGTGAGACGTGTGCACACACATCTACTGGAGAAGTGTGTGTGTTTATGTGTCTGTGTGGGCACAGATGATGCGTGTGTGGATACAGACACAGGCAAACATGCATCATGTTGCAATGCATTAGGTGCACTTGGATCTGTAGGACTCACTATGAACTTTTATTACAATATCAGCGTAGACTTCTTGTAAAGCATATTAACTTAGTTATTCTTGCATTTTTCTGACTACAAATTCAGCATATTGAAAAGTAATGGAGACTTAATGCACCAGTTGAATCTCAGGCAAGTTAAATCCCTGGGAAAAATCAAGGTACACAGCTAGACCAGCCTGTGGGTGTGCTCTGCTGGTCCTTTCCTAACATTCAGTCATTTCAAGCCAGGACAGACATTGTCAGATCATTCTCTTGAACAGATGCTGTTCCCAGACAGAGCCAAATCACTGCAGCTCTTGAAAAAAGGCTTCTAAGTTAAACTTAAGGCATTGCAGCACTTCAGACTTTAAAATAAAGGTATTGAAACCATTTGATTAACTGAAGATGCTTCTTCATGATTACTTAATGGCATGGTGGGAGTTTGAAGCTTGTCATTAATATTGTCATTTGTCTGTGAAATGCCTTGTAAGTGCTTCTTGTCACAGAGGTGACTAAGCAGCATATTTTCGCTCGAGCCTGTGTATCTCGACACATTGTTCAATTTGTTGCGTCAGGACATTCTGCCATGCGGCCCTGGGGGACCCCATGAAAGGCATTCACAGGCAGGAGCTTGAAATAAGCACAAGCTCAGCGTAATTGTAGCCAAACAGTCCCACAGAAGGAGTGTCTGTGTGTGGAGCCGGAGCGTCCAGCTGTTCCGAGGAGGATTACCAGGGCTTTAATGGAGAGCACAGATGGAATCAGTACTATTGTCCAAAGTATTCTGGGGCAGAGGCTAAAGTGTGAAGGGTGATCAGCAGAGAACTGACTGGAAAGGAAAAGAAGAAAAAAAAAAGTAAGAAAAAAGAGGAGGGGAAAAATAAAATCCCCTTGTTCTCAAAAAAGCAAAGGGATTGATGCTGTCCAATGGTGAGGGTGCAGAGGAAATAGTTCCCAAAGCTTGCTTTCATGGTAAGCAGGCATTGTAAAGATGGCACAGGTCATGTGTTGTGTGCAGCTGTTTAGGGGTTCTTACAGAACTGTTAGAGACTTAGCAAGACCCATTATTCAGGGCACCAAGGCAGTTTTACTGGATATGGACTACTGCAATTGTATAAGCTCTCCATTGTGTGAGTACTAATTTAGAGTGCTACCATAAGCCAGCCATACAATCCATGCTGCCCATGAATGAATGAGTCATCCTGATGAAAAGGCTCAGAGCACACAGCTCTGACTTTTAGTCTTAAAGGGACCCAGTGTGTTCAGAATGGGTCACATTTTAATGAACAAACTCGCTGGCAAAATATTGTAGGCTTGAACTGCTAAAATAATCCTTTTCTTTTTGGAGAAAGGTATTGAACTCAAAGACTTTAGATAGGTTTTTATTTGCCTTACCATACCTTAGATGTATTTTTACTTAGTGATTTTTTGTGGGATACTAAAGTGTTATTAATGTGCTTGTATAAACATTAGAGGTTTCAAGGCCACTGGGTAAGCCAGCAGTTTATGTCCTGAACCATTCTTTTAGGTGCCATGATTGTTTTATTCAAAAGCATTTGGCTGCAGGAAGGCAGCTGTTCTTTCGTTAATGATGTCCATGCACAGATACAAACAATATGTTGTTGTATTGCATCACTGTCTTTTTATCACCTTTCCTGCAAAGAATATGAGAACAGTAATAGTAGGAACTTTAACATAGTTGCAACTTTTTTGGAAAGGTATTTTTCTGTAGAATTCTCACCTGCATGGCTTAGGATAACATCAAAAAAGATAATTTACTCTCTGGTAACAGTACTCAGATAGTCTTTGGGAACATCCAAATGGAGAGACCCAAAAGCACTTCAGAGTTCCCATGCATGTCTTGTCCAGACATCCTTTAGACAGACCCTGTAAGAGCCTCAGATCTGAAGCTTTGAGGGTATCTAAACATACACAGCACCTGCTGGTGTGATCTGAGCACTTTCTGTGTTTCTCTTGTGCATGCCCTGCATCTGCCCAGGGTTAAACACCTGAATGCTGAGCACCTGCCTAAGGGTCATCATAGTCCAGAAATGAGGCAGAGCAGCACTGGCAGCACCGGAAAGGTGCCTGAAGTAGAGTGGCAGGATTGTGAAAGGTAGTGGCTTCCTTTCCCACATACAGCAGTTAAAAAAGGGGGATAGTCCTTTTTTTATTTATTTTTTCTTTTCTTTAAATGAAGTATCCTTGTGAAAGTTTAAGAAATGGAAAGAACTGGATTTCTGTGCCCTTAATGCAATTCCCACTGTGTCTCCCCCACCTCGTAAGAGACAAGGCCTGTCTCCACATCTGAAACTGGGCTTTAAGCAAAACAAGATGTACTGCTCATGTCATAAATGGAGAAAAAAACTGTCATAGCTCAGTGTCCTGCTGATGATGACATTTGAGCCTGTCTTCTGCTCCATAGATGCCTTGTGCTTTTTTGGTAAATTGAAGTAATTTTTTTAATTGTTTCTGCTGAGTGCCATTGGGGTCAATTTGTATTGACTTCAGCAGAGCAAGGACTCAACATAAAGTTCCTACAGGTCAAATTTTTCCCTTAAAAATAATAATTGTTAGAAAGTCCCTTTTCTGAGCTAAACACTTCTTAAAAGCTAAAGGCATTTTAAAAAATTAAATACTGCTTGATGTTTTCATCATGTTTACTGCTGGTTTCCTTTCTTATATAACTATCAAATTAAGTTTATTGAGTCAGTTTTGTCAAATTAGTTTAATTTTACTTGTTCAGCAGCATTGCCAGAGTTGTACTTTTCAGATTCACAGCTCTGAATGAAAATACTCCCAGTGACTGGCAAGACAAAACAAAAAACAAAAGTGGAAATGAAATTACTAAAATATTTATATTTGCTTGGGTAAAATGCTTCCAGAACTGAAATTTGGAGCAGAAAATTTGTAAGGATCCTGATAACTTGGCTAACTAACTTAAATACATTCTGGCTGAGGTCTCAGAACTTCTGTTCACTTTATTGTGAGTCAGGTCTACCACACAAAGCCTGTTAGGTGTCAATCTTTCCATAGAAACAGTACTAGGAATAAATCAATTGATCCGGAAATTCCTTTTATTACTAAAGAGAAATCAATGCCATAAGAGCAGAACTTTAAAATTAAGCCTGAATGCCCAAGGTTTATGCTTAGAAGAGATGGATAATATCACTGTAGTAATTTCGGAGCTTTTTACGGTGTTCCCTTACATGCTTCTCTCCTAGACACATCCCATCTATCTTTCCCTTTAGTATGCAAATGCACAATTAAAAGCACTCAACAGGTAGAGATGAATATGCTAATATAGTGTGCTGCTAATAATTTATTTTCATTAATGGGGAGTATGTGGAAATACCTCAAAGAGATGCTGGAAAGTTATAATAGATAAGAATCTGCTCACTGCCTTTATGTAAGACAATAGATTTTGTGAATATTCTGCTTCCTCTCCAGGCAGTGAGCTAGTATGGTTAACCAAAATTGTTGAGTAATTGTTCTGTGGTTGAGAACAAAATGCTGAATTAAACTGTTCCCAGCACAATAATTGTGTGATTACAGCATTTATGTTGCTGGCCAAAAGAACAGTCATTAGGTTTGGAAGACTTACCAAAACCACAGGGAGAGGAAAAAAAATGCAAATCACATGTAAATGTCCTCTAATACCTATAGTGGCTTAAAAATTCGTCTAGGAGTATGGTATGTATGTATTTAAAGGCAGTCAAGCCAGAAAAAAAAATTGCACATTCAAGAACTACTTCAGACTAGGAAGAAAATACCCAAAGATTATTCATTTTCATTATGCTGTACTTTTCCCCCTCTAGTGAGATCCTGCTTTTCATACGTTATGCATATGTTGTGCTCTGTGAATGCTGTTCTGTTTGCCCCTTCTGCACACCCATCAGGAATTGTCTGGGATTGTAAGGCAGGTAGGGCTGCCACACCCAACCACATCTTGGGTCAAGGCCATTCAAGCAGCAATATCAAGGGGAGGCAGGCAGCAAATGTTTATCTGATTGCTGTAATCCACCAGGAAAATTAAAAACTGATTTATGATGATAGGTGCCCTTATGAGGTAGACAATTTTCTTCTCCATTGCATGGTCTCTATCTGCAAGTGCCAAAAAAACAATTGCATATAGTCTTCTTTTTTTTCTTCTTTTTCCTTTTCGTGGTTTTCCTCATATTTTTAATAATAAAAGAGGTGGAGGAAGACAAGCAAGAACTGAAGGTAACAGCAAAGGAAAAAAGATAAAATGTTTTGGGCAATCAAAATATTTGTACCTACAATTCAGTGGAGTAAAAAGCTGCAGAATTTGGCTAGCTGCTTACCTGACTGTACACAGAAATCAGATGATGAGATGTCTAAACTTTATCACTCTATCTACAGTTAATTGTGCTTTTACTGTATTGCTGTCACTAAATTGTAGGCACAAAATTAGAGACTGTCTTCAGTCCTATTCAAAAAATGTTCCCAAACAAAACTTGCAAAGAACATTTTTTTTGTGAGGATTTTGGTAACAAGGGTACAAAAAGCATCAGGACATGAATGGAAGAGTGGTGATGTATCTGTTTGAATAGTATTTCTTCTGCAACTTAAATCCATTTTGCTTTTGAAATCAAACTTATGATGGTAAACCTGAACTCTCCTAGAGGAACAATTCCACTGGCAGAAGGGACAGTCAGAAACAAGTCTGAACAGCTGAGAGATTGAAAAGAGGTCTTTATTATGCATTTCCCTGGGTAGTAATTAGAGGCTATCCAATACTAAAGCTGTGTTTGCTGCGAGGATTTCTAATAACATGTGGTCAGAGTTTTCCTGGCCATTTGTTCATCATGCAAGGGTTTTTAAGATCTTATAGAAAGCAATAAAACTCAATATACAATAGTAATAGTGATAATGATAATAATAATAATATATTGTCTTCAGAAAAGAATGACGAGCTGTTGTAACTACTTGTGCTCTGAAACTGATGTCACTGGAGACCACACTTACACTGAAACATGTATCTGATTTAATAATAATAAAGTTGGGGGGAAAAGAAGGGTCATTCAAAGTGTTTAGTCAGTGGATTTTAGTCTAAGATTATATGAGCAGAGCCAGTTCTGCAAGAGCCTACACTGATCAAACCATGAAGGATGTTTTTTTCCCTTTAGTGCATTAGATTGTATACAGTTTTATTAACTATGTCTCAACCTTTCAATTTAAAACAAGAGGAGGTAATGACTTTTTTTTTTTTTTTTTTTTTTAGTCCCTTAAGTCTATTTTTTCTCTTTTTTTCTAGATGGTATGATTTTAACTGGATGACTTTGATAAGACTTTCTTGTTTGTTTATATCATTGCAGCCGAATGGGTTTTGAATTTCTTCCCACTGCATGATATTAAATAACCCCTATTTCTTCCCCGTCACCTACACACTGAAGCTGCTGCATTTTTTTTTAGTTAATGATATTCTATTTGTCAAAGAGATACTGAGTGAAAAATATATCTTGAAACCTTAGGGGTTTGTTTGAAAGAATACCCTTAACATTGTGTCAAAAATGAGATCATGGAACTGGTCATCATCTCTACACCATCTTGAGTGCAATGGTTTCCTAATTTGAACTGTTCTCCCTGCTTCAGTTTAAGAATTTGGGGTTTTGGAACAGGAAAAATACCACTGCAATTTATACATCAAAATGATTAGTTACTGGTGTTTGAATATATTATGGAAAAATCAACAAGGGGTAAAGGGGGACGTTTAGCAGCTGGCCTTAAGACAGATGCTTCAGAATAACTTCAAATGACAAAAAATACCACTTTATTAAGTGTAATGGTGTCAGCCTTTCTCTTGCCATCCATTTCTTGATCTTTTCAGGAAAATGCACTGAAGAAATGTTTCGTGAATAGGCTCACTCCACAAAAGCTGCATTACTTCAGTCTACACAGGAGTAAGAACCATGGTTAGAATAAATTTAGAAAATATTTAGAAACAATTTAGAAATTATTTTAGAAAATTACTTAGAATAAATTACCTAAGCTGCATTCTCAACCTGAAAACCCTTTTTGGGCAGTTTTATAGCTGAGTATTCTATGGTCCTGTTTGCATCCTTTGCACGAAAACATTTACAACAATACTTTGGTGTCAGGATGAACCTAAAGCTCCTCAGAAGCGCTGAAAAGATAGCAAAGTGGAGCATTTCTCCTAGGTCACAAAGCTTATCTGTCAGAAAATAGCCAGGCTTCCTGCCTGTGATGGCATGTAACACTAGAGTTTATTTCCTATTCATTTACTTATTAATTTCCTTATTTGCAACTGAATCTGTTGACTTCCAACATTCATGGAAGTTCTTGAAAAGTAATTTTTGGATGATTCCTCTTCCTCTTCTCCCCCTCTCTAAATCCCATGCCAGTTCTGAGCCATTCCTACTTGTTTTTATAGACTAGCTATTGATTTATCATTTTAAGATTTGCAGAGTCAACCTTGAAAAAACCTGTGCTCCTACAGGAAAAGTCTCCTTGATTCTGCACACCTCTCTTGACCACTCAGACATCCTCAAATAGAAACATCTCCTGTTAGCAAAACTGCCCTGTTGCTTCTCCCTGCTTCCTCTGCAGCAGTGCTTCCTACCAGACCTACTTTCTGGAGCTCTTTTGACAGCAAGCCATGATGCTGTTGCACAGAAACTTTGGATCTGTTAAAATGAGAGCACTGGGTCACCGAAGAAGTGACTCTGAAAAGAAAGAGAGCTGGGTTAACATACACACAGCAAAACTCAGCCACTTCAGTCCTTTTAAACAGAGTGTAGAAAATCAGAAGGAACAAGTATAGAGATGACTTCTGAAAGGCTGCTATGAACAGTGACAAGGGAAGTTTATTGCTTTTTATCCCTGATTCTTTCTGGCATGTACAAATAAACCCATAGTTCATTATATTTTGAATAACTGAACCCATCTATCATAGATCAGCTAACTGTAGAAAAGAGTACACGTGCTGCTCAAGGAATTATCTTGCATGCTGTCTTTTAAGTCGCATCAGGAAACCTCACACCTGTTTTCTTTTCCCTGACAAATGTTTCACTGGATAGATTACTGCTGGAGCGATCAGCACTAGTCCAGACCTCATTGGGAAAAGCATTAGCCAAGCATATGGAAACTCTGTGCTCTGTCATACACTGCAAGGTAGCATCAGGGATTAATGGAAGTTCAGAGATTTTCCACTTTGAAGGAAGTGACTTTGCAGATTAACTCTTGCTATATAACAGTTGTACTTAGGAGTAAGTTGCTGGTAGCCAACAAAAATGCAAATAGAGGACAATACAGCATATAAATCAGCAGTTTTGACAGCCAAAAGTTTGTAGCAGATTTCCCTTACAGTCCTGGTTTATTCTTCTAGGAAGGGTACTAACATTGGAACAAGGTGCTCGGGTGCTTGGAAGCTATGCCATGAGAAACACAGTGTTTGTGTGAATATTAAGTAAGGTGAAGTAAGTCAGTTTGGCCAAAACTGTGGTCATCTTACCTCAAAAGCCCATTTGCTAACTTCAAGCTCTTCATGAAACAAGTAGCTCAATCAACCAAACAATGAATCTTTTTCTCCTATAAAAATGAAAGAGGAAATTATTTTTAGTGTTTCTCTTGAGCTTGGATTAGAAAGGGTTCTTTTGAGAGTGCACTTGAGTCTTCCAGTGTAGCTGTTACCTGAATTACAGTTGCTTGCTCTGAAAGTCCTGATTTTTCCAGAGAGCCCCACTCACTGGGGTGTTGTATGGTCTGGAGCAGCCCTTCCTGTGTGAACTCTTAGGCTTTTGTCTTAAAACAGCTGCCTATTGAAATGAGTTCCAGTGTATGTTCTTTTTATTTCAGGTGTTCTCTTCGGTTAGGCTGTTGGTTCCAATACCTTTGTGGCAAATTGCCCTGTAGGTAACTTACATGCTACATTGCACAAGCATGAATACTTGTTAAACCTCATCCCAAATGCAAAAAAGTCATCTTACTGCTTTTCCTCCTCTCTATGTTTTTTCTATACTAAATCAAATATTAAAAAAAAATGTTTTGAAGTTCTTTATTTTAGTTACAGAAATGAACAAGTAACACTGCCTTTTTCCTTTGGAAGTGTCCAAGGGTTGTTCCTCAATGTGAAAGGTCCTTTTGGCTTCTGTCCTGCAAAGTGCTGCTGGAGGTTTGTCTCTCAACATTGCGTTTTGTTCTGTGGCATGAACTGGAGGAGGAAAGCCTTGGAAGGAAGTTATCAACAAGCTGTTCATTATGCAAACAGCTACTGTCTGTATTATTTGGCTGTTTAAGGCACTTTGCTGCACTTTAGTTTAAAAGGCTAAATGTGTGTTCATTTACAGACTTAATGATGAGATGAATTTGAGAGGAATGCTGGTAGTGAACCTGGGTTCTCTTGCAGGACTGAGCAAAGGTGGAAAGTTTCCAGCCTGAAAAGCCTTGCTTTTTTAAAATAAAAAATGCTTATGTATTTCCCTGATATGCAATTCAGTTTTCCTGAAAGTTTGTTCCTTGTGTTTTCAATGAGCTACGTTGCATACATACTATTACCTGTTAGGGATTGTCTCCATATTCTATCAAACTAATCATTTTTTCCACACCATCACTCCAAATAAAACTGTCCTATGCTAGTGGAGTTGTAATGGAGAGGATGTGTTAGGTGTGTGTGGTGGGTGATGGAGGTGTCTCCCTAAATACCCTCGTTTATTCTCCTTAAAAGATCACCACTATGAAAGCATGTTTTCTGCCAGCAGTATCACTGTTTGCAAACAGTTTTGAGAACAGTGAGAACTGCTGAGTGAACTGAGATGTTTGGACAGGGTATATTTTGGTAAGTACTGGTATGAATTGTGTAAGCTTCATACACAGCAAAGGGAAGAATAATATTTAGGGCCCAAATCATCCACTGCAGAAGAGTTTACAGGTGGTGATTAGGAAGAAAAAATGCCTCTTTACTTCATGCCATCCACCTTCTGCTTTGCATCCTGAACATTCAGTAAGCACCCCATAAAAAGGCACCTCAAACTCAGTAGGAAGAGGGATCATTCCATAACCTGGATAGGCAGGGCTTCCTGCTGTATAGGTTCAGGACATGCTTATGTCAATTTAGGGAACTGATACAGAGAAGAGAAAGAGAAAAACATTTTCTTTTCTTATTTTAAACATCACTGAAAGGGAAAATAGCAGATTGTAGTTATATGAGGACATATATTTTTATTTCCCTTAAGATAGACATGGGGAGGGGGGTGAGGTAGAGAGAAAGAGGGCCAACACGTGCTAATTAAAGAATCTAGTCCTTCAGCAGAGTGTGTGTCACTGAGACCCAAGTGTTTCTGGAGGAAGGGGGACCAATGCAATTAAACATGTCGTTTTTGAAGGACAGATTTATGTTGCAGCATGTGAAATGTGCATTGCATTCTTTCCTATAAGGTAGAAGAGATGCTTACAAGTCACAAGCAAGAAGATATTCATACAACAGTTTGAAGTTAATCAAATCATTCATGTGCGTCCACTGTTCTAGGAATGTAAAATCTGAACTTATTTGAGGCAGCTGAGAATAACTCCAATGAAAATAAAAATTAGCCACACTTCTGCATGAAGAAGCCACATAAGAGTCCATTTCAGCAAAGATGCTCATGCAGCTTCTGAAGGGCATCTTCTGAAAAGTTCAAGAGTAAAGTACTGTTCAGAGGTTTGTCAGGTTGTAGAGAAGAGAGTGTTGTTTTTAGCAGCTATTCTTCCCCGCACTGAGTAATTCGTTATCCATCACCAGTCTCACCAAAATGAATAGAATTGCTTCTGAAGAGCTAGAGGTGGGTGCATGAGCAGTATTTGCCCCTCAGTGGAAAATGTTGTATATATGGATGCTGGGAAATGCTTTGAGATATTTACCTTGGAGAGAGGAAAACTTACATAAAAGTTGATGCTAATAAACATGTAATGAGCAACTGCAGAAGTGAAATTGGTGGAAGTGTATGAAGAGAAAATAGATACAACTAATGGCAACTGCTATTTTAGAGGCTTAGATTTGCCGAAAGTATGGATTTATGTTACTTGAGAAATGGTATAAGCCTTCTAGATTAAGCAAGAGTCGTGTTCGAAGGGAAACTGAACTTTAAAGATTCTGTCTGGATGCAGGGGCATAAAGGACCAAAATAATGTCATGCATGCTTCCCTGATTCTGGCATTTCCTAAGCCACAAATGTCTAACTTTGCAATCCTTATGTTTCTTTAAACTATTTTCCCTGTGTATCTATTCACTTAGTGACCCAAAGCACACATAACTTTTAACAGAAAATAGAACTGTAGGTGTGAAGTGTTTGCAATCTAAATTTGTGTAAGTCGCAGCAGGAGCTAGTAACAAACAGTAGGGGTAACTGTTAAAAACATACTGCTTGGTGCTTAGGTAGGTGTGGTAACCATAGTATGTTCCTAAAAGTAGGTAGGAGAGCACAATTTAGGTGGAAATACTACAATTATAATGAAGCTGAGAATCCTGGAAATATTAACTGTGACTATGTTGAATGCAATGTCTTTGTGTGGTTGGATTTGTTGTGGTCAAGTCATAAAGGACATGCACAGATTTGTGAAGATGCTGGCCCAGGCTTCAGCAGCTTGAATTGGTTCCAAGTTTGACAACAAATTCCCTTTGATATGGTAAGCCATTTAGGGGCAGATTTTTCAAAGGCACTGAAACAAATAAAGATACATTGAGGCACTTTTCAAAATCAAAAATCTCTGCAGGCAACTCTGGGTGGCTCAGTTTCCCACTTGAACAGTAGTTTACTATTAGTTGCTTGTCATGTGCTCATATTGGTTTTTGCATTAAGTTCTTTAGGTGTGGTCTCTTTTTTGGATTTTCAGTGGCAACTATGACCGTTTCCTGGTGTCATGGTTTGACACTGGCCAAACACCATGCACCCACCGTAGCCACTCACTCACCCTTCCCTGCTGCACCTGGGCAGAGGAGAGAAAAAAAATTAAATGAAGGGTTCATGAGTTAAGGGCTTGGAGAGAAGACTCCAAGGGCAAAACAGGCTCAACTTAGAAATACAAAGTGAATTTATTACTAACAAAGTCAGAGGAGGATAATGAGAAGTAAAATAAGCCCCTCAAAATACCCTTTTTTCCCCCAACCCCTCCCTCCTTCCCACTGACAGCCTAGGGAGACAGGGCATGGGCGTTTTCGTCAGTTCATCACCCAAGGTTTTCTTCCGCTGCTCAGGGAGAGGAGTCCTTCCCCTGCTGCACCACGGGGTCCCTTCCCACAGGAGACAGTTCTCCATGAACTTCTCCAGCATGGTTCCAATCTCACAAGCAGCAGTCCTCCAAAACTGCTGCAATGTGAGTCCCTCCCACAGGCACACAGTCCTCCCAAAACTGCTGGGGCATGGGCTACTCTTCCACAGGGTGCAGTCCTCCAAGGAGGAGCAGGGCCCCCTCTCTCCACCGGGTCTCCCACTGGATCACAGCCTCCTCCAGGCATCCACCAGCTCTGGCATGGGCACCTCCCCCACGGGCTGCAAGTGGATCTCTGCATCCCCTGTGGATCCCCATGGGCTGCAGGGGCACAGCTGCTTCACCATGGTCATCACCACGGCCTGCAGAGGCATCACGGCTCCGGCGCCTGGAGCACCTCCTCCCCCTCCTTCTTCACTGACCTTGGTGTCCCCAGTTGTTTCCCTCACATGTTCTCAGCTCCTCCTCTTCTCTGGCTAGTAAAAACTGTGCCCACTTTGTTTTGATTTTCTTCTTAAATATCTTATCACAGAGGCGTTACCACGATCTCTAACTGGCCCATCCCTGGCCAGCAGCATGTCCATCTTCAGAGCCATCAGGATTTGGTTCTGCCAGACATGGTGGAAGCTTCCAGCAGCTTCTCACAGAAGCCACCTCTGTGGCCCCCTGCTACCAAAAACCAGGACAAGCAAAACCAACACACCTGGGTTTGGTTTTGGCTCTAGGTTACATTTGGTTGGAGTTTCTCATGGTCCTAAAATACATTGCCATTACAGAAGATGATTTACTGTCCTCATTATGGATGAAAGAACCTTGACTTTAAGGGGTGTTATTTCCTTAAGGGGTGTTATTTCTCATAAACTAAATGGCAAGTAGTTCTTCTTTCACTGTAACATGGGCTTGCCTCTTGTTCCAAATAACTTTGTCAGAGATTTGAAAGTTTGAATTCCTTGACTAGAGAATTGATGCTATAGAATATTTTGGCTCTCATGACATTTGGTCCCTTTCTTTGTTATGTGCTTTATGTGCCTTTTCTGTGCATACCGTACCCCTGCAGTTCTTCATGCACAACAAGAATAGTCTAGTTAATGTAGCATTCAAATTAAAAGAAAAATCAGGGAACTGTGTGATTGGTTGACACAGTGGCAACAGTATGAAAAAACAGGGCCTTGGAAGATTGTATCTGTATCATCCAGACTAACATCATAAAGTATGTAAGAAGTTACAAGGTGAAACTATAGCTCACTAAATCACTAAATTGGAAATTTTGTGAGGATTTAAAATACAGTTTTCTCTTTTAGGATATTACAAGTGAGAAGAGGTAATCACATAGAGAGCCTGGCCAGTGGAGAATCTTGACAGCTGTATGAATTATTAGGTTGTTGAAGAGGTATTTCTTTTTGTGGGCATATGGCCATTAGCAGAACAAATTGAAGGACCTGGAAAATAGCTCTGATTTTCAATCCATTATATTCAAATTAGAAATGTGGTATCCAGAAGTTGCAATCCAGAAAACATTGGAAGGTAGGTAAGCTCTAAAAAAAGCATTTGAGAGATTTAACTGATGTAGTAATACCTTGGAAAGAAAAAAAAAGGAAAACACCTTTGATGTAAAACTCAGAAGGAGGGCCTGTATTCTATGCCACTTGAAACAGTTGTATCCTAGCAATTCCAGTTAATAATAATAATAAACATAAAAAGAGTTAAGATGTAGTAGTTAAATGAGCCATAAAAATGAAGAGTCCATAATTTGTATGATATTGTGTCAGGTAATCGGATTAAAATAAACTAATGTTTGCATTTATTTGTGTTTAGGAGAAAATGAAGTGTAGCTGAGTGCTGCTACATACATTCCATCCTGGAATGAAAACCACACTGTTTTGACTGCGTTATTTCTATATCCATGCAAACCATCCTCATCACTCTATACTTTTTACCTCCTTAATGCAGCCGGGGTTGTGTCATTTGAAATTAAGGGCTATAAGGCCCCTTGGTGAGTTAAAGAGGAGCAGCAATTTGAAAAAAAATGAAATGCAGCGGTCAGATTTAGGAAGAAAGGGCATTTTCCTGGTAAATGTTTTCCTAAATGGGAATTTTTCAGTGTGGTGTTTTGCTCATGTGTTTGGCAGTCACTTGGAATCAAGTGCAGACTTGTGCTACATTGTGGGCTTGGCAATGACAATTTGTGTGTGTGTGGTGCTTTAGTTATATTAGCCCTGGAGGCAGAGTTAACACTTGCAGTGGGACAAGAGTATTTGCAGTCATCAGAGAACTTTGCAGTCAGCTTCAATAACATCACTCCATTTTTTTCACTTTTTTTTAACATTTTTTTTGGCAGCAAAGCACTTAGTAGAACCATCTGTCTTTCTATTAGTGTTTTTGAGTCCTGTTTTGAAGCTTCTTCGCTTGGCAAAGTCACTTTCATCCTTGGAAACCATTTAAAAAAAAGTTATGTGGCTTTTTGCCGAAGAAGAGTACTATGCAAAAATTCCACATGGCTGTTCATTTTTGTTCTAAAAGAATTCAGTTACTTTGTCTTTGTCTTAAAAAAAAAAAAAAAGCAAATCACAAAACCTCAAACAAAGCAAATAAAAAATAAACTCATGAAGAAAAGGCAGGTATTGGACAGCTCTAGGATAATTGAGTAGGAATAGAGAACAAATCACATTTTATGTGTTTTTTTTCTCAGTTGAAAATATGTATGCCTTCTAATTAACAGGATCAGAATAGAAAGGAAAATATTGAAGTAACAAAAAATGGATCAAGCTAGTTCAGTGAGTGGAGCTACATCTACTCTATCTTCAGTCCCAATCTTCGTCTCCCACTGCAAGAATTTCTGTCAACAGTTCTCTTGAACTCCATCCTTGAAAATTGTTTCAGACTATAAAGATGCAGTCAGCACACACAGGGTTGTTGACAGGTCCCGGCAAAAATTAAAAGGGATGGTAATCCCAAATTTTGTATCACTATTATGCCTGGTAATGGTGTTGGGTAAACCAAGACACATCCTGGATTTTCAGGAGATTAAATGAAAAGAAAATTAAGTGCAAATGGTGCAGTTTGAACAGTGGCAGCCAAGGACTGGTGCAGGTTCTCTTTTGCCAGTTCTACTGTCCAGGCAGTAATGAAGGGAGTAACACCTTCTTGCACCCCTCATCATAGAAGGTTGTCTGTTGACATCCCTAATTTTCTGAGTTACCTAAGGCTACCGACCACAAACTAAAATGTAGTTTTCAAAAACATATCTACATCCGATGCCTCAGCTTTACAGTGCCATTAAAAATCTAGATGAGCTCTCTTAAAAACTGAGCCAGTCTTTCTTTACTGACTGATCTGGTCAAAACAGTGGGGGTTTTAAATTAAGACTATTCATTTAGCATTTTAATCCAGCAAACTTTGTGTTTCTCACCTGTGTGAAATACAGAGACAATTTCCATTTCTAGCATTTAAAAACTATTAACAGAACTGGGTAAAAGAAACAGCAGTAGACATTGTGCCGTGGCCCACTTCCAGCTTTGATGACTAATTTCTTCATGTCTTAAGTCCCCTGCAGTATCCAGTTACAATATAATATTTTCCACTTCCTGACTTGCATGGTTGTGTACAGTTGCTGTGCAAAGTTGAATGCCTAATACTTCAGACATAGCTATGTTTTATTTGTCAATAAAGTGTCTTAGCTTTCTTTCTGAACATCCCAGAGACTTTTTCTTTTCACATGTACAAATAAGTGCATGTGTAGAAGCAGAAAAATAGTACTGGCTTGTGCTGTGTGCTGCTTGTGCACTTACTTTTCCTTCTGAGGGGGTGTCTGTGTTTGGGCTCAGTCAGGGTGAAAGCTGCTGTCTGAGACAGATACTGCTACACAGTTCAATAGAAGAGAAGAAAGTACCACCCTACAGTCAGAGATAAGTGAGTCATCATGAATTGTGGGGGGAGTAATTTAAGTGGGATATAGATATGCCTCAGTGGAATATTTCAGTTTATTTTGGATTAATGTAATTCATATGAAGTGTTTGGCAATGAAGGTGAAGCTGAACAGCTGATGCTAATGAAACACCCCAATATAAGAGGTGTATTCAAACCAGACCTCTCAGATCAGAAGTGAAAGAAAGCATGTTACCAGACATTGTCCCCCCGAAAAGTTCTGTGTTTGATTTTCCCTCTCCTGTTCAGCAGGTCCAGGGTCAGCTGCCTCCATTAATGATTCCCGTATTCCCTCCAGACCAACGAACCCTAGCAGCAGCTGCACAGCAAGGATTCCTTCTTCCTCCTGGTTTCAGCTACAAGGCGGGATGCAGTAAGTCCTGTAGATTTTTTTAGCTGGAAGTGGGTATAGGGCACAAATTCATGCCAATCTGTATGTAACACCTCACCAAAGGACAAAGCCATTAACTTGCTGAGTTGAGTGTAAAACAGAGGATTAGTTGTTACAGTATGAGAAAAAGTTGTCAGGGATGAAGAATGTGTTTCAACGTAACAGCCAAACATCTCACACTAGAGGTAGAAGGTGCGCCTTCTCTCTGACAAGTCTTTCTGACAAGTGAACATGCTCATGACCACAAACTTGCATCTGAAGAGAAGCTACTTGAAACTTCCCAATAAATTTCAACATTGTTGTAAGAAAACATGTTTTTTCCTGAAGCAGACTGCTTGCTATTTGTGAACTGAGGGCCTATTCTAGTCTCTTTCTTCACACAGAACTCACATTAATCTCAACGGAGGTTCTGCACAGAGATCAAAGATAGCATATGCCTTTCAGTTTGATGGACTAACACGAACTCTGAGGATATTTGTGAGAGCCTAACACTAAAAAATATAGCACCTACTTTTTTAATCTTTGAAAGATTTGTATTGTTCCCTACATTTCCCAGATTTTTCTTTTGAAATTTTATTTAAGCCTTCTATAGGATTTCATGTTCCTGTCAACAGGATTAGAATATATACAAGTTAAGAAATAATGAAGGAACTTTATTTCCATGAATAAACTTAGCTAGAGCATGAATTTCATAGACTTGTTTTCATGCACTTCTGCTTGTATAACTCCTCTGCCATCAGTTTTCTATTGAGTTATCCAGGACTTGCTTGTTCTATCCTTCTCTATCTCCAGTATGGGTGCTTGTTATGTCCGTGTCTCTGTATCCATCTGTATCATTGACTAACTCATTAATTCATCAGTTGGTTTGAGTTACTCAGCACTTGCCACTGCTGCATTTTTGTAAACTTAGAACGTAAAAAGATTTCTTTAGTTAAGCTGGCTTAGCCCACAATTTCAGATTTCTTTCAGCTTCGGAACATCATAGACACAGTACCTGAGCACTAACTTGAGTTCCTTTGGCCACTAACACTTTTTCCTGGTATTTTATAGGCTGGGACCACTATTGAAAAGTACTGTTCCAAACACTTCACATCCCTCAACAGCTGCAATGCCAAAACATAGTCTCATTCAGTTCTTCCAGTGATTTCACACTTGGTCTCTCTTGACTGGGAGAAGTAGTGATTCACATTACAGAATGTATAACTGTAAGCCACACTGATTATGAATGCTACCATAACTGTAGGTCTGGAAAAGGTCAGGAAAGCACACTGTTAGACATATCTGGCAGATTATATTAGTTCCATGTTAATGAAGTCCGTTTTGGAAAGAAGGAGTTGAGGTCGTTTTTTCCCTTCCTTGTCACCCCCAAGACAGTACTTACATGCACACTAACTCCATGATAGTTCTATAGTTCCTCACATCTGTGAAGTAGATATGACATTATGTGTTTGTGTAACCTTGAAAATTAAAAGGCAAAAAGAGCAAAGTTTCTGCTGCTGCTGGCAGTAAGGCTTAGAATTAACAGTATGCCAAGATCTAGGACTGAGCAGAAGCCAGTGGAAAAAGACAGCTCTGTGTTTGGTGATTGCCTGGCATGTTTGGCTGAATTTGACTGAGAAGCTGAGGAGAAGAGATAAGTAGCCCAAAGGGTTTCTTCCTTTTACTCACCGTCTAGTGTAAACAAAAACTTGCATACACATTTAGCTACATCTAGAAAGCTTCACCTAGCTGCCTTACACCTAGCTGCATTTAAACCATAACATGTTCACATCAAGTAATGTTTTTGACAGATCATTAAAACATATTTCTCCCACTTTTTTGCTTGTCCTACTGTGTATCAGTCCACAAGTCTTACTTGACTGTAAACCAGAGAGCTTTGGATAAAATTTTGTTAAGTGCTTGAGTGATTTAGGAGACTAAACCTTCATCTGAAGAGTAACAAAGGCACTAGGATCTAAGTCATAGGGGTATTTAGCAAATTCTTGTACTGTAAACTTTAGTGCAGTCACCTGTGCTGTCTTGAACTGAGCTGAAGTGGGTACCAGCATTGTACTGCAACAGAGAATATACAGCAGATTAATTTGCTCAGCTTCTGAATGTGTTAAATGCCTGATTTTCACTGAGTTTGCTTTTGGGAGCAAAGCCTTCCTAGGAACTTCTGAAGACCCCACTAGCATCGTCTCTACATGACTGCCATTCTATGTTTTAAAATTAGTTTATGTGCCTGATGAAAATGGAATCTCACTTCTACATCTCCCCAGTCCTTTTGGAAAACCTACCCTTCTTTCTGGACTGATTACATTTTTCAGAATTTTTTTCTGTGGCTGATTGATAGAAATTCTCTAGTGATTATTCTATTATTTAATAGCATAAACAACCTGCACAAAGGAATGATAAAAAACTCCATGCAACAATTCTGTTTCAGTCACAAATAACAAAAAACTGTTAAAGTTTTCACATACTGTTTCTCAAAAAAAGGGAGATTTAAAAATTTGGGGGAGAAGGAAGAGAGAATTATTGCAACAACCAGTGTTGTCAGAACTAGCTAGTGATGTAGAGTTCTTTGATTCTGAATATCTGTTGGAGATGTGTTTAAAGGGACATTTATGCTATTCTGCACCCTGCCCCTGTGAGAAGTCAGATCTCCAAAAGGGAGACATATGGGCCAAGCTTCTTGGTTAAGCATTCTCAAACTTGCTTCTGTCCAGGCTGGGACCACAGTGACTCTCAGTTAAAATTGCTTAAAATGAGATGGTCCTTTTCATGGAAACACGTTTGGAAGGGATTAAAGAAGCAGTCTGCTCACAGTCGTAACCTTTGGAAGGGGGCTGTGGTTGGAGGTGGTGGCCTCTTCAGCCAGCACAGCCGGAAGAGAATGTGTGATCAAGCCTCAGGGTCAGCAAAAGAGAAGAAATGATGAATAGTTGTACTGCTGTTTTATTTTTATTCAGCTTAAATAATAAAACCAAATTAACTTATGCAGTGCTTTCTGATTCACCTGTACCTCCCAAGAGAGGGTCAAATGTAAGTCTCCCAGTGGCTTCAGAGTATGTATGTGGCAGGGTTCCTCAGGCAGTGCTTCCCAAAAGACTCATGACTTACCAGACGGGCTGGAAAGGAGGATCACTGTTTTCTCTACACATACTTTGTTTTCTGAGCATTCAGACTGAAGATAATGCAAAAATAAATTGTAGCAGTTAATAGCAGTGGTCCATTTAGACTCCTTTCGTGGCAGATACCTAAGGTAGACTAGAAGAACAGGGCAGAAATGTACTGATACTTCATCCCCCATCCTTTGCCAGGTTCCAGTGACTGAGGACTCATGAACCTTCTAACCCAGTGGTGGCATCATTGTGTGATATGTTACTGAAAACAAAGAGTTTTCCTCTGCTCGGTTCCAACCTGATTGAAAACATTCCAGAGAGATGAAATGCTCAAAAAAATACAGCACTATCAGTCTCTATTATGAGCAGAGCAAATGATTCAATTATGCTTTTCCAAATCTTTTTTAAAATTGGGTAAATAAAGGGAGGAGAGGGGTAAATATTTTCTCCGTGGTTACATGGCAGGTCATGGTCTTTGGCTTCCAATTTGATGTACTACATTTCCTTTTCTTTCTTTTTCTCCATAGCAGATCATGCTTGGGAGTGGCTTGGTTTTTCGTTTTGTTTTTTTAAACAGATGGTTTGCATTACATAAGGGACAATTTACACAAGTTGACACTTCCCCTTTTTTCTTTATGGCATATTGTGTGGTGGTAAAGTTGGCAGAGATGAAGGGAGGAACTTCTATTAGGATTACATTTCTATTTGATAAAAAGATTCATATTCTGTGGTTCCAGTTAATTTTTAACCTCCATACCTAGATATAATTGCATGTATAAAATATTTAATATTATTATTTACAACCAAAGTATTTTTTCGTATGAGAAAAATAAGTTGACAGTATGTGATGGGCTATATTGTCCCCAGTTAGCAAGGAAAGTACCGATTACCTACTTATTTGCCCTATACTTACTTATTCATGCAATGTGTGCTATTTGAAATTGAAATGTTTTGATTTTTCATGTGAACCTTTTTATATGTATTTTATTATACACATAATATGTAATTTTTAGGTAGATATATAATGCAAATCTTTTTATGAAGGGCTGATGTTTCAAAGTGAGTTGTTAACTAAGTTAGTGACTGGCAGCATGAGCAAATTTTAGGAGTTGACCCCCGTATCTCAACTAATTAAACTGGTTTTAGCAGCAGGCAAGCACCTTCCATTTCAGCTGATGCCAAAATCAAACGAAGTCCGATTACTGCATTTCCCAAAGCTTCTCCCACATTTCGGCTCCACAGATTGGCTCAGGTCATTTAACCCTTCCTTTGTTCTCCTTCCATAACCTTATCACTTGTTACTCCTGCTGTTGCTAGTTCGGCTCTACTCATGGTACTTACCAGATAATAGACACAACTCCCAGGATTTTAGCAATGGCAAGGGAAATGTCAGCTCTGCTGAGGTCTGAGGAGCTGTTGCTGTTGACTTCACTGAAGTCAGATTTCACACCAGATGATGCAGATCTGCTAGGGCCACTCTTAGAAATAATTAGAATTTATTTACAGCTAATTAATATTTGAGAAGTGCTTTGAAAGCATAAAAATGGTGCAAGTGATAGAAGAGAAAAAGTTTGTATTGTGCCCTTTAAAAACTGCATAGTTCTGCCTCTGAGCAGGCTGCTCGTCAGTCATAGGTAGTGTGATCCTTTTATTAATGCATATATGTATGGATTTGTACGTGGAATATTAAGGCATGGCTGTACCTCCTATATAAGAGATACAAAAGGGAATGAAATAAAGATTTGGGAAAGCACAAGGTACTGCTTCTGGGAACTGGGATACAAAAAAGGCAGAAGGAGGTAGGATGAGAACAGTGTTGTCAGGGTCTTCTTCAACAAATCTAAGTATTAGAATGGACCAGGTCAGAATGTTTCTGTGCTTCTGCATTTGCAGCACTGTTTGCCAGTAGTTTTCCATTCAAATACACAGAGTAGCCCAAATTTTGATGGGTCTTCCCTAATAAGTGATGCTAAGTAAGATTAATTTAGGAAACTGCACTTCAGCACTTCTTAAAACATTTGATCGTCATGTTAAAAGGGAAGGGAAATGTTGAATTGCACCTAAAGCAGTGTGGTGTGTTCTGTCAGTCCTGAGGCTTTTCAGGATGATTGAAGCTGTTGAATTCCATATAGTTTCTTCTGTAGAAGATGAAGAACAACCCACCTTGTTTTCTAAACTGAGGTGTGCAAGAAATTGAATTATTTGGAGATTTTTAGGATTTGTTTCCTTTTCTCAGGAAACAATAGTTGCCAAGTCTTTATTTCCAGAAATAGGATTTATCCCAAGTACATTTTCCAGGCTATTGACAAATTCTCAGGAAAGCTTCTAGATAGCCTTTTATTTGCTGATACCTGTGTTATTTTTATGGTAATATGACAAATTTTGGAAACAAGAATTGTTTTTCTTTGCCCATTCCTCCTGTCCCCTGTGGATGATTTGTTGTAACAAATTATATTGTGTTTGTAGTCAGATGCCATCAACACGAGGTTTTTTGAAAGCACTTTAATCACTATTTCAACCATATCCAATTAGGGGGAAAAAAATCTGAATATACAATAGGTACATTGTATATGTCTTGCATATCAGCTTGTTGCTGCTGTAAGTGTTCTAAATAAAATAATACACAGAAAGTTATTGATGAAATATCTAATTACCTCTTAAAATTGGTGAAATATGAGAGATGAAAAAGTCAAGCCTAATAAAATTGAAATATGCTGAATTTACCGTTCATCTATGTTCTGAACAATAATGTTGATGTCTGATAAAAATGAAGCTCTCAGTTAATTGGTTCTTCACATAATACAATAAAATTAATGTTTAGGAGTTAAATACCATAAACTTCCTCAGGGAAATTTGCTGATGTGTCTCTGTTTTTCAGTCAGTCACATGTTTCATTGTTTAATGGAGTATCATGTGGATTGTCTTACAATTTTACTAGTGCTCAGTGTCCATTTTTCTGTCTTCTAAAGAGACTTGAGTGCTTATTTCTGATTTAACTGTGTCAGCTGTGTCAGCTGACATGCAGGTCATTGACAATCACCAAATCACAAGAAAAAACTATTGACATTGCTATGCTTTTATCAGAATGACAAAAATAGAAACCATGTGTTGCGAGGACCACATACTGTAGCTTCTTTATAAAGATGCTAGTCATCTTCCAGGGCTACTGTTTATGTCTTGGAAAAGAGAGACCATATGACTAAACCCTCATGTTCCCCGCAGGATAAGGGAAGAGTAATAGCATTGTGGATAGAAACAGCAAGAAGGAGGAATTTTTGGTAACAACTTTCCCTCTCCGCATCCATGAGAATGTGTCGGTTCTGTAAGGTTGCAAATGCAACGGAAGGAAACAAGGCTGCAAAATATAAAAACACAACTAAAGATTGTTTCTAAATGAAAGAATTCCATAGCCCCCAATCTCTGTGTGGCTTTTCCTAGTAATTCTAATAAAAACAAAGCAGACAAGCAAAATAATAGGGTCCTGTAAAAACAGGCTGGTAGTTTCAGCTCAGTTTCTAGGCCATGAAAGATGTCTGGTATTACTGCACTTTTATCCATAGTGGGGCAGCAAAATAAAGTCCTGATTTTTTAAATTCATGAATGTGTACAAACCTTTGTGGAAATACATTGGCTTTCCTTGGAAGCTGGAGTTTTTGAATAACTGTAATTTACTCAACAGGTATAGAAATACATTAAAAAATGTGTATCCTGCAATCATAGGATTATTCTGGTTGGAAGGGATCTCAGAAGGCTTGCTTGAAGGCCTCTTCCTTCAAGTGGGGTCGTCAAGGAGATAGGATCAGATTACTCAGGGCTTTATTCAGTTGGGGCCTGCAAAGTTCCAATGACAGAGAGTCCATAACCCTGTTTGGACAGCTTGTTTCAACATCTGGCTGTCCTTGTGGGGAAAATCTCATCCTCCCTTGATTCACATTATGTCCATTGGCTCTTGTCCTCCAAGCAAACCCTGCCAGAAGGAGCCTGGCCTGTCTCGTTGATCACCTTGTAGGGATTGGAAGGTTGCTTTTAGATCCCTCCAAACCCATCCCTTCTGTAGACTGAATTGTTTCTCTAAAAACACAAAACAGGCTCATCTCTCAGCCAGTACTGCCCAGAACTATCTTCAGAGAAAATCAGGGAACCACTTTGGATTTCTTTCTGGAAGCCACTGGTGGTATCTTCTACATACTCTTTGTCTTATTAATTTAAATCCATAATCTCTAGAGACAGAAGTCAGGGAACACTGCTTATGTCTTTCACAGTCTCCCATTACTTTTACTGCACGTCCACCATCACACCAAGAAAATGAAAGGAAAATGAGGTTGAGAATAAGTGACTGGGGAGAGGAGATACAGTGTCTTTCCTGTCAGTTGGCCATCAGCTGTGATTATTCATTGTAAATACACTTAAGTGACAAATTGAGTGTAAAATTATTGTGGCTTTTTCTAGAATTTGTCAAAAATGGGGGAAGAGAATGTAGAATTCCTTTTCATTCAACAGAATCTACTATAAGAAAATGGTTATTTTGGTATTCTTCATGGAATTTAGTTTAGCATACTGGTCTTGGAAATTATCATTTAAGAGTTAGGTTTTGTTTCATACTCTTCATATTCTTTACACTGTTTTCTTTTTTTCTTCTTCTTCTTCTATGACCGCCACCTTTTTTTCATTTGTTGTCCCTGAGAGATAGGTAGGAGGTAAACAATGAGTTTTTAAAAAACAGTGGGAAATAAATGCCCTACTTCTCCTCTTCTGGTATCCTTTTTTTTTTTAAGAGAAGAAAATTTCAGGAAAAAGTCAGTATTCTGTTGTTTCATATAATCAGGTTCAACTTAAAAATCCTGTCAAAACATTATAATTTAACATTAGCATGTAACTTGATTTATATAGCAAGTAAGACAATTGTGCCTGCTCTGAAGAGCTTGCAGCCTGTCAGGAGACAAGACAAGACACTAGGGGGGATTACACCATGAAGAGAATAAATGAGATGAGTGACAGAAAAAGGAATACAAAAAACATCTTAAAGAGTTTTGGTGAATGGTGCTCTTATGCTTTATTTTCACTTTTTTAAAAAAAGTCTTAATGTTTTTTAATTTAAAAAACTCCTTTGATAAAACTTCACAAAACATATAAATGGTTAAAGAGCCATTGTTGTATTTCCACAAGTACAGAATCATTTCGTACCCATGAGTTTGGTACCCAGTCAGTTGAAAATCAAGTTCCTAAACACAGGGCTGTTATTCTGTGTGTTGGGACAGGATGTTCACTTGGCTCTGTACCACAGCTTAACTTTTGCAGAAAAGTGTTTTTGGTGGAGGATCATAGGAGAGTTCATAGAAAGAGTGGTTTGAAAGTGAATGTACTTCATGAAAAATCCTCTGGTAAGCAAGATCTTGGAAGATTATTTTGGGCAAGGATGAAGGTGTGATTTGAAATTGAAAGAAGTTGCAGTGCATAAATTATCAGGAAGGAGGTTCTGGGTGTGTTTGTGGAAGACAGACCAGAAGAAGGACGGAGAAATAAAGTATTGGCACAGAGTTGAGGATTCAGCCTTGTGTTTTTCCTTGGTCCACTGGCATTGCCCACAGTGGGCACCAACACCTCTAATATTCCCCATCAGCTCCCCCAGGCTGACTTTTCCTCTTCCCTTCTTTAGCTGCTGCATCACCAGTGCATAAATTCTGTGTTCTCTTTATGTAGCCAGTCTTGAATAATTCTGTTCTTCAAAGTGACGTCACCAACTAGCTGGGAAATAATTATATTTTAGGCAATAATACATCAGCTAATGAAATAATTTTTACCTTGTTGTCGCCATAAAAATCCCAGCCTTTGATCTGCTCCAGATTTTACCATATGGCCTACTCAATAAAACTTCGCTCTGATGCTTTGTTTATACAAAAAGTCCACACATAACAAGAGAGGTATTTTGGAACATGAAACAACTACACTAAATGTTTCTTTTGGTAGCTGAAAGATGCTCCTGCCTGCATGCATTAGATCAGTAATGAATTTTGTAAATGAAAATTTAACATGGTTGTTTGAGATTTTATTGGTGTTTTCAGTGGTACAGACTTGAGAATGGCTTCGGAAATACCTGTTTCTAAGAACTGTATGTCTTGTCTCACATTCCTGCAATGTTCCTAGAGCTTGGGGAAAAAAAAAGGTAGCTACTTCTTAAATCTAAAAATAAGGTATTTACTGAAGATGTAATGAAATAGTTAAGACAGGCATTTCTCAGATTTCAAAATTAGCTAAAACTGCTTAGTCAATAACTTCACTCTGATATGGGAATAAATTTAAGGATAGTAGAAAGATGTACTATATTCTAGAGTAACAGCAAAAAATGTGTATTTATCAGATAAGACCTGAGATCTTTGTTAGTATTTTGAGGGCTGGCAGTTGCTCCTGCAGCTGTCAATATGATGTCCTATGTCAATAAATGAGCATCCTATGTCAATGTCAATATGATGTCCTATGTCAATAAATGAGTGCTTGGCATCCTCATGGATAGGGTCCCAAAACCTTCCCTGTGTCGGAAGTGTCTGAAGAGTTGTCTGTGGGTTTTAATCTTGGCTCTTCCACTGGGCTATTGGTGGGAATAGTGGGAGTTACAAATTAGCATGCTGGACTGAGGTTTATACATGTCTGTGGAGAGAAATGTGGGAGAGTGCATGGAAGCTGATCTTTTAGTATATATGTTTTAATACAAATCATTCAGAACTAGAAAATTTAATGGGCTGTAAAAATCAGCATCCTAGTGAGAAGCTTTTCCCTCATTCTTGGTTGGATTTTTTGGGGGGGTTTTGTTTGGTTTTTTTTGTTTGTTTGTTTTTTCGTGGGGTTTTTTTTGTTTGTGGTGGTGGTGGTGTTGGTTTTTTTCAGATGAGAATTTAAAAATTTTGTTTTCCTTTATGGCTGTTTTTTGATCAGAATGTCTTCTTTTAGAGAGAATTTTAGAATGATGCTGAGATCAGCCCTTGGGCTACTGGTGGTGTGGAAGCGGCTAAACACCACTGACCCTGACACTCACGGTTTCTTTTTCGCTGTGTCTTCACATGTTTAAGGCCCACTACTTAGGTCACAAGATAGCTCTCCAGAAAATTTCAAGTCAGAAAAATTTTTGTTTCAGTCCATGATATGAAAAGGAAGGTGGGTGCCTCAGAAAGCAAAATAAAATTGGAAAATGTAAAACAGTGGTATTCTCTGGGGAAGAAAAGGAAAACCAAGCAAGTCAGGAAATCTGTTGCCTATTGACAAATAAATAAATAGAAGTGTTGTGACCTGGGGCTGGTGCAAACACTTGGGAATGGGGATGCCTGGGTGGACATTTTAGTTTGCATTGCTTGGCTGGTCAGCCTTGAAGGACTGTGAGGCTTCAGTCAGCAAAGCATTATGTAAGGTATTCTTAAATATAAACGTGCACAGTTAAGATATTTAAGTTAAGTATCTGTTAAGATACTTTGCCAGCCCAGTTTCTGCTGGTCCTCCATTACTAGAAGTTGTGGTATTTAATTGGTAACAGGAGGAGATCAAAATCCTTGAATGAAAAGTCTAAAGAAGGTTATATTAGAAAAGGGAAAAATAAACATTAGCAACTTTCCTGAATGTGTGTACACCAACACAGCTTATTTCTAACATTTAAAAAAAATTAGATAAATTTCTTTCCCTTTGTTTTCTGTTTCCTGTAACTAAGGCTTGATAACATTTTAAATTTTAATTCAATAATAATTATTAATAATTGTACAGAGCACCCTGCATTACCTCGATTGTCTCTTTTATTTTTTCACCCAGTCCATTAAAAAAAAAACACAATAAAGGGGAAAACTTTTAATCTAGCTTTTTAGTGAAATGTACAGGAATATTTAGGTAAATTTTCGTGATAGATTGTTCTGCTTTTTCTGTAATCTTATTCCCACTGGCTGTTTTTGTGCAACAGAAATCAGGCTTGCTACCAGAACAGAGGGACATACAGAAATGCTCTGATGAGCCTTATTTTGGTGGAAAGTGTTAAAACATTTTATCACTTGGATAAACAATATAATGTGTGTTACATTTCTTATTCGTTTTGCTAGTTTTCTTAATAGTTTTGTGGATGGGGTAGTATGAAGTTTCTTTTAACAAATCAGATATGTTAGAAGGGACCAGAAGTGAGCACTCCGTATGATTAAAACGTGCCAGTCTCCATCTCAATTTTTGCCATTTCAGGTAATTTTCCTTTATAAATGCCTGCAATTTTTCTTAAAACCTTTACTGGGTCCCCTTACCTCATTAAGCATAATGCAGTTCTTACTAAAACTGAAGTAGTTTTCCCTCAGAAGGAAAATTGAATCTCGAGTCGTGAAGTGGAGTTGGTACAGGGATTTCAAAGGCATGTATCTGATTTCCTTAGCTTCACGTGCTTTTTTCCTGTTGTAGGATCAAACCCTGGCACTAAAGAGAGATTTTTTTTTTTTTTTCACCTCAAAGAAAACAGAGTAGTCAATTGAGTACCATTTCTACTCTGTGAGGCTCAGTTTACTAACAGTGAGTGGAGTTTAGTTAACTTCATATTTTGGACAAGCTTGTAAATTTGTTCCCTTCTAATGCTGTGATGTTATCAAGGTTGTACTGTTTTCCTTTTCTTCTCCTCCACCCCCATCTTCTTTCTTTTCTTTTTTTGAAGTGCAGCCTTCTGATCAATGTGCACTTTTTTTTTTCCATTTCCCTAAATACATCATGAAAAAGGATGAGGTTTCCGCCTTAATTGCTTGTGCCTTTTATTCACATTCCTCTCTCAGCCAGAATTGTGAAAAGAGTGTTAGTAAAAGGCTGCACAATAGAGCTTTTCATTAGGCCTCAACAAGGCACACAAAAGAAGGCTTTTGGAAAGAGTGAATGCAGGACTTTAATTTGCAGGTGGAGAGTAGATAAAAGGTGCTGACGCCTCTATTATTCTCTTACTTAGGTGACCCCTACCCCGTTCAGCTGATCCCAACTACCATGGCAGCTGCTGCCGCAGCAACACCGGGCTTAGGCCCACTCCAACTGCAGGTAAGTCCCAGCACAATGCAGAGGAGGCAAAGGTTAAGTAAATATGAAAACCAGTTTTCTCTTCATTTGGAACACAATGCAATTAACAGGGGTTTTGGGGCTGTTCTCTTCACATAAAATTTGCATCTGAAACAAAAGAGTCATCAAATGATAACACATTTTCCTTTTATCTTGCTGGAAGTTTTTGTTACATTTTTGTGTCTCAGTTGTCTACTACTACTCAGTTGTTAACTACTACTAGGTTTGTACTTTGAATTTCCTCATAGCAGTACGTTTGCTTTTCTTATTGACATGGTTTAACCCCAGACAAACTCAGTACTACACAGCCACTCGCTAACTTGCCAAAAGTGGGATGGCAAAGAGAATCAGGAAATGCAAGGTAAAACCCATGGGTTGAGATAAGAACAGTTTCATAATTGATACAAAGTAAAATACAATAATAGTAATAGCCACAATTGTAATGAAAAAGAGAGAAGAATAAAACCCAAGAAAACAATTGCTCTCCACCTTCTGACCATGCCCAGCCTGTTCCCAAGCAGTGGTTGACCCCTCCTGAACAACTGTCCCCAGTTTATAAAATGAACATGATGTTCTCTGGAATGGAATATTCCTTTGTCCAGTTCAGGTCAGCTGTCCCAGCCTTGCTGCCTTCCAGTGTTTTGTGCAGCTTCTCACAGACAGAGCATGACAAACTTGAGAAATCTTTGATTTAAAGTAAGGACTACTTAGCAACAGCCAAAACATCAGTGTGTTATCAAATATTATTCTCATCCTAAATCCAAAACACAGCACTGTACCAGCTACTAAGAAGAAAGCCAGTGCTGTCCCAGCTGAAACCGGGACACTTTTCCATTAGATCGTTCTCATGCAGGCTGTAAAATACCGAAAGGAAATAGATTGTCAGGCAGAAAAGCTCTGTCCTGACAAGCACTTTTAAACTGCTTAAAAGTGGTTAACATGATTATGTCCTTTTAGGCCATAAGCTCTTCAGAGCAATAACTGGCCCCTCCTACTGTGTTTTATGGTACCCAGAGCATTTTAGGCACTGCTGTATTGCAGATAATTAGTGATTATTCTAATTTAACATAGACAATTAGAAAACAGGTGGAAAGATACAAAAGGGTTTGAGTTTTTTTCAGCTACATTAAAGAGTTGACCTGATGGCCAGATGTATCTGATTCAGACTGTCAGTATTCTGAATTTTGGAGGCATTAGTGTCCATGGGTCTTAATGATAGCAAGTCTTTGGATATTCCTGAACAGCTACAAAACCCTTGTCAAGTCAGTGGAATTAAGCAAATGTGATGTCCATTGCCACAGTGTGAATTTTGCTACCTGCCGTGTATTCTTGGCTGGTAGGATGAAGCCAAGTAATATTTGGGACTGAGAGGAAATCAAGATCCAAATCATCTCTAATTCTGCAAAGTCTGGATTGCCACTCTTTTCCAGAAACATAAAAAACCCCAAGCTCTCCATTGCAAATGCATCTCTCTGCTCATTTTTATTTGCCAAGTCACATGGAACAGCAGAGCTTTATACCTGCTTGGAAAGGCTCGGCATTTATAACTGGGATGTGTGAAATGCATTCTCCAGCTCAGTTTGGCCCACATCAGTATGAAGTAGACATCAGATATTTCAGTTGTTTGGCCAGCATACTAGAGCGTGGGATATAGTTCTGGGGAAGATTTTTTTTTTTTTTTTTTTTTTTTTTTTTTTTTTTTATATTTTTTATTTTAACACAGCCAGCGGAAGTTAGCTGAGTTTCACAGAAATAGCTGCCAGTGTGTAAGCTGACACATTCCATGCACCACAGAGGTTAATACATTCATTCCTATTGTGCCTTTGTATGAAAAGCAACATTGTCTGAGTGTTAGTTTCTGATTCTCTGAGTTACAAATACTGTAGGCGGCTTAAGAATCATGGGAGCCATAAAAGTCATCCCTCTGAAATGAATTTTGAGGCGTAACGTCAGTATTGATAAAGTGCTTATAATAGTCGAACACACGAACAGACATATGGAAGAAAGAGGGAGGGAAAAAGGAAAAACAAACATGGAGCTAGCTAGCAATGAGAAAACAACGATCTGATTCTAATTCTTATTTTTGCAGTCATTCAAGCTAGTCCTAAAATAATGCATCAGTGCTCTGGTAAGATGGTAGGATGGTGTACTTTCATTTCAGGACCAGCTTTGGGCTGTATCTATGCATGCTGTGGGCTGAAGTATCCTGATTAAAATAGGCTTTATCACAATGACAGTTTTCTTGTTAAAAGGTGGGCTTTGTGCAAAAGTGACTGCAGTCATAAATATCTTAGGATGACTTTAGGTTATGGAAAATTTGAGAACCTCAAAGGCCTCTTGTTTCTGTGCAAAGGAGAACATTAAAATGAAAATATTGACCAAATTCACCTGTGTTGTTTTGCTACATGTCTGGAATTAGAGGGAGAGTTTGGCAGCCAGTCAGTGGGAGAGGCTCAAATTACTAACTCAGTAGACTCTCTTATATTTTTTAGATCTGATGTCTAAGGCCATGTATATGCTAGAAATTAATTGAAGCTGATTTTGTTTCACATCTTAACAGTGATTTTTAGCTATCAGTGCAATCTATCTGATAGAAGTTGGACATGCCTCATAACTTCTAGTGCCATTTGGAAGAGTCAGGCTAGATTTCCTTCTGGAAAGGTTTTATCATACAGGACTCAGAATGGTTGCTCATCTATGCTAACATGAATGGAGCTGAACTTAGTTGCTAGACTAGAGAGACTGTGCCTTCCAAACTCTGTTCAAATCCAGTTTAGCTCAGTGATGACTTTGTTGAGTCATAAAGAAAGATTCATGATGGTTTTGGTCCAAACTCACCTTTAGATGGCTTCGGAGTCTCTTTCAAGGAGAAACACTTCTTACTTCAGACATTCCCCTTCATTACCTATAATGCTTGTGTTCCCTACACACCCTCTGTCGCCTGGTCAGCAGACAGTAAAAGGTCAGAAAAGTGGAATGTTCCTTCTTTCCTTCTTTCTCTATCCTCCCTATCACTCATCTTTCAGACTTTGTGTACTTAAAGCAGGGGAGATCAAAGGACCTGACACAATGCTCAGTTTGTTGCTCCCAGCAAAATTTGATACACAACATTATCTCAGTGAAGACAAAGCCAAGGAATTTTTCTTGTTTGTTTGTGTAACAATAAACACATCTTTGTTATTCCATTAGAGAATTTTAGGTCAGGTCATGGTGTTTGTAGTGTACTATGAGGTCAAGAGGAAGTACTTTTTTTATCCCTGGTTGTCAAAATTGAAATTTTGTTTTTGTAAAAGAAATGCGCACTGTATTTATGGAAGAAGAACTAACACCTGATTGTTTTTCTGTGGCAAGGAAACTCTTTGTCAGTGAAAATGTAATCTCTCATTTTGAAATCCCCTGTTGGTTTGCAGTGACAGCTTTGTAATCCGAAGCCCCCTGTTTCTCTCCCTGTCTTTGAGTCCCCACTGGGGTGTACAGATTCTGTCATCTGATATCTGCCACAATTAGCCGTGCGGGATTGCCTTGATTTCTAGTATCCACAGAGAGACTAATGACTCAACAAATGGAAGCTAAAACTTAAAATTGTTAGATGTTGCAAAGGGAGTAGATGGATGGGGCCGTGTTGGAAAAACTGGAACTAACAGTGCAAGCTTGACCCTGTCCTCTGATAAAGTGCTGTCTATCAGCCCTGTGTATTCACTCATTCACACATTTAATGACAAAAATGCCATTTGGAGAAAAAAAGTGGTTTAACTTTCCTCTGTTAATGAGAAAACTCAGTCCTGAACTTTACTGCGGTAAAATCCCTCTGGGTAAGCACATGAGTTTCTTACGTAAATTTTTTCCCCTCATAAACATCATCTGGTCTTGTTCTTCAAGAGTGGTGCACAGGATGGTGATTATGTTTCAAATAAATGAGAAAAAACGTGAACATAAATTGTCACTGTGTTTTACTGAATAAGGCTAATGGCTCAAAAGTACTATTGTAAACCTTATATGAACATGATATTTTCCTATATGGTTCAGCAGATGAGGGAATTTCCATCTTGAAGATCAACATTCAAAGCTGTAAACATAGATATGGTGTAACAAGTATTGCACAAACTAAACTGAAGGGTTTATTCTGGTACCAGTCATCTGGGGCATAGCTAAGTATAAAATAGATGTTTTCATAAGTCTGAGAAAATTCTTTATAAAACTGTATCTGAAAGTTTATTTTCTGATAAAAAATATTTCATGCGCAGTTTCTAAGCATTAGGAAACAAAGCAATTGATCACACGGTGTGAAAACTGAGAGGAATCCACATCATTGGGAGTCGGAATGGTTCAGATTTCCCAGATTGCTTGTTTGATAACCAGATAGTGACAGTAACTGATTAATTGGCAGTTACACAAATGCTGTATATACCCATAACTCCATTGAAAGATAATGCTGGATGAATAATGACAGCTGCCTATGTAGTCTTACTGTATGGACATTTTGTGTCCTGTCAAAACACTATAGCAGTCTGATGTAATACAGACTTCCTGCAAACATCTGCTCTTGGAAAAAAAGCATCCCAAAAAAGTTTGGAGTGCCAGCATTCAAACTTTCTTCCCTCTTCATCTTAGCATGAAACAGGACTTCATAATTATTGGTGATTGTGTGTAACATCATGTCCAAATCTGTATGAATCAAGAGAACCTCCCATCAGTGTCTTAAGTGTGAAAGCATTTTAGCTGGGTCTCAGTTCTGAACACCAGTCATTAGAAGAGTCCTGGATTCTCTGACTGTTTGTATAAAGATGATGAGCATATTTAGACCTTAAACAGTCTGGCCAGTTTTTTTATTCCACTTCCTATACGAAGTACTTGGGTCAATTAATTTTTTCTTACTACAGAACTATTCTCTTAGTTGTGCGGTAAGATGCATACCAAGGACTGAATTTAAATGGAATTTTAAAAACTGGACAACAGTTTTGGAAATACTTGGGCCACAAGCAGGCACTGATGTAAGAGATTGCAAGGCCCTCAAACTCCAAATAGGCTTAATTCTTCTCAAAATTCAAAGTTCTTCATCTTGCTGTTATTTAGGTGTCTGACTCAGTACCAATTTTCCTTTGGAAAACCTTGCTTCTAGGTATCTTAAGGATCCATAACCATCTGTAGTCTCCGTGTTTGTTTTACATGAAGGAAATGGAAGGGATAGAGCACTTTAACGTGACTGATCAGGAGGCAGAGTGTTCCAATGGTCATACAAGTGTTCCATAAAACATCTGTTGCCTAAGAAACAAAAGTAAAGCACGAAGTAAAAGTAAAGCCTTCTCAGTCAAATACCTTTTTTTTTTTCTTACATACCAGCTTCCTTTTGGCTTCTGCACCGTTACAGGGTTGAGCTATATATCTCCACTTGTCAGTTCACTCTGTTTCTCTGAAGTATGTCCTTAAGTTTCATTTGAAATGTTGCTGAGGACAGAACTTCCCCTTGCTCTTAAAGAGATGTTACCATATTGTCATGCATTAATTGTCAAGCACATGTAATAATTGGGGTTTTTTGCATATCTCTTCCTAATTTCTTGCTGTAATCTGTAGATATAACCAGTTTTGCCAGATTAAGTGTTACAACACCTCAAATCTGTGAAAGAAGACTCTGAAAAAGCTGTACAAACACTGTAGTGATGCATCAGAATATTGAAAACTTCATTCTTTCCTTGTTTTGGGGAGTCAAGTTGCCAGAGCTGCAAAGACATGAATTATTTCTGATGAAGGAAAGTCTGGTGCCCCGTTATAGTCCCTACGGAATGTAGCCAAGAGATGGCAATACTTTATCCATTATTCATTTACTCTGCAGTCTGCATTCATGACCGCTTTGGGATATTACTATAACCAGTTCTTTGCTTACAAGAAAGTAAACTGTTTCTTAGTGCTGCAAGGTTATTCCTTCTTTTTGCTGGGCAGTGTCTTCCTTTAAATACCCCATCTAAGCTGGCTTTTTAACAGCAAGAGTCAGTATCCTTTCCTTGTTTGTTTTTTCACTCTACCTGTTCTCATTAATTGGACTCTGACTTTGTTTGTAGGGAATGAATCATTAGTGCACAGTTTAATTACAATATTATAATACTCATGAAATCCACTTAAGCATAAAAAAAAGTAGAATTAGTTTTTCACTGTGAGCACACACATCTGGGGAAAAAAGCAACTAAGTACATGAAAAGTGACATTTCTCATTAGCATAACCAAAAATGGCAGTTGTCCCTCTGCCGTTAGCTCAGTGTATGGTTGTGCTGTTTCTGATGGCCATCACAAATGACAATAATAAGAGGAGTAATAAAGCAATGTTTTTTGTTGGATGCACTTCTAAATATTTTTTAAATTGTTGCATTGTGCAGATTCCATATTCCCTACTTCTGTCCACTACTTCCTTCTGGCTTTGTAAGTGAATGTGTTGACCATTAGATGAATGTGTTGACCACTAGATATTTGCCACCTGTACTGCAAATGGGTAGCCAAGATGGCCATTTCAAAACAGATCAGTGAAGACCAAGGTCCTTCAACTAGAAAAATGCGGGGCCCAGAACTCTTCATGTAAAAGAAGCTACAACCATCTAACCAGAGTGAAGATCTCTATGTTGTTTGTTGTGGGGTAAATTGTCTGAAAAATTTAATCTTTCCAAGGTTTCTTTTTTTTTTTTATGAAATCCTAGTGATGATTTTAAGATACTCATTAAACTATAGAAGTAAGGTGTGGGGTGAGAGGCTGTTGATTGCCAAGAGCATCTTTGAAAAATCCCTACATTTTTAAATGGAAAAAGTTCCTCTCAAAAGCTCAAAAGTTAACTCAAAAGCAAGCCTTGCAACACTAAGATGCAACTGGTCCTCACTTTCTGGATACCTGCTGAGAACTAGAGATTGTGGTAGATTGTGTAAAAGCATGAACCACAGAACACAGCTCAAATAAATCTTGTTCATGGTGGGTAAATGTGCTTTGTAGTTGGCATTTAAATACCCTTTTGTGCCTTTGATAGAATCTTACACAATTTTATGGGTAAATTCAATATCTTCTATTAAAATAGAATTGAATGAAAAACTTGATCGCATCATTTTATCAGAATCCAATCAATTTAGGAAAGACAGTGATTACAGCAGACTACATAGAAATGCTTTGTGTTTTATTGAGCACTGTGAATATCTGAGCATATGCACAGTGGACATTTACAGACAGTAAATACACATGGTAAAACAATATCATGGCTACTCTGTGGGTTGTCAAGTTAAAACTCCCTCCCCCCTCCAGGGGAAAGAATAAGCAGTGGTAGCATATTCATTTTATCTAGATTAACAGTCCTTTCTGCGTAACTTTTAGATTCCATCCATATCTATGAAAAATGAAAAAAGACTGAAAAATGACCAGCCTGTCTGCCTTCCAGTTGTTACTCAGGCCTGCTGTTTGCTAGCAGACCTCTGTCTCCATGAGTGAGTTTTCTTGTAGGTTAAAGAGACTGAATTCCCTCTTCCCCCTCCCTCCGACCCTGAGCCTGCAGGGCAGACAGACAGAAGCACACATATGATTAATACAGCACAGCTGCAGAAGTGACTCATTTGCATATGTATTAATAGAGGCAAAAACAACAATTCAATTACATACAGAGACATTCTGCATACTAAGGAACATATGCATATTGCCTGGAAAAAGTGCAGCCAATATTCTCTCTGACTTTCCTGAGCTCACATGGGCCAGAGTCAGAGCCCAGCAGTTTTCAAGAAATCCCTTTTAAGAAGAACCTGTTACGAGATGCTTATGCAGCTGTTACTCTTTCTCCCCCCACTCCCTGGGTTCCTAGAACACGTTTGACATTTGGGCAATGGAAATAGCACATTTTTTCAGTGTTATTTCCTATTTGCCAGCTTTCAGCTTCATAGTGTTGTCTCTTTACATACAAGCCCCAGCATGAGGATAGCAAGTCCTTTGCCTCGTCTTCCGTCTGCACACATTTATTCTATTTTCCTTTCACCTCATCACTTGCGTTGTTTCCATTTTGCTTTGTCCTTCTTTGCCACAAGATTTCTCTTCTCTTCTTCTCAATTAGCACAAGATGACCATTTCTGTGCCTTTTTCTTGTAGTGATCATGTATATCTGATCATAATATAATTCAGTGATTTTCTGCTAGGGGAACATTAATCTTTTTAACGGATATAAAAGGTGTGTCAGAAAAGTTAACCTGTTTTAGGTAGACTGTTCTATCATGACACATTGGTCTTTGTCTCTGCTAAGAAAGTTGTGGAGTTCTCAAATGGAAAAAATGAAAACCCACAGGTGTTCAGTGGTTCATGCTACAGCTGATGGGGATCTTGATAACTGGTACAGAATCTGATTCTAGTAATAGAAGCAGATGTTCTCTGAATCTCATGGGAATTCATTAGGGAGTAGTTTTGAGCAGCTTTCAAAAGCAGGTTGGAAGTATTGCAACATTGGAACTTACGCTACAGGAACACTTAACTTAAGCTATAGACTTTTTTTTTAGCTGTAAGTTATTCCCTATGTTACTTTGTGTTTTAACTAAAACGCCATGTATGTAGTCAGTATGCTTTTCATGCAGGCCATTCATACACTGTAATATGCAACAAAATGTTAGGCTGTGATCCATACCCGGTATTCTTATTTCTGGAAAAGTGAAACATTTAACATTGTCCTTCATGGACTAGTTAAATAGAGCTCTATTTCAGCTTGAGAAGAGATAACAAGTCACTAAAAACTTTTGGAAACCTGACAAAGCCATTAAGATGCCCAACTGTCTTGTTTGGGTGGCAACCCTCTGTGTTTCAAGCAGGCTGAATTACTAGCCATTTGTTTGAAACATCTCGGTGGTGTGAGCAGGGAAAAATAGGTCATGCAGGGAAAAGTGTGTAACTGTCTGGCAGGCATGCTTGTGAGGTCAGGTCATCCCTAATTTCTTTTCTCTTGAAAAAATGTTACACTTCTTCATTTTTGGGGTTAGCCTGACAGACGGAAGCAGATTACTCCTTGATTATTTATAAGGCATTAATTTTAGATGAATATTGCTGAAGTACCTGACATCATAAGTAGTTTTAGCAGCCAGCAGAAGAGCCTGTTCGCAGATTGGAATATGACAGTCTTCACTTACACAATGTCCTAAGACAAAGTCTGAAGTGTTTGAAAGAAGAGACAAGGAGTGGAGGCATCTGTATCAGCTAGGACTTTTTTTATACTTCTGTGTGATAGAACCAAGGCTTCAGATCACTGGAATTGTGTTGTTGAAGCTGTGAGTTCAACCAGCTACAAGACAAAACCAGTGTCAAAATAGCAGTGGCAGCACCTGCCTGCCTGTGTTTTAAGCCAGAGTGGGGAAAAACCATCTGAGAATTCTTACACTGCCCCAAAGTAACTTCTGTTGAAGAAGTAAATAACAACCCCTGTACATACCTTGAGATGCTTCACTCCCTGTACTGGAAACAGTGCAGACCTATGAGATGTTTATGTTTCACATTGTTTCATGGCTTACATTCATTGGGAATTAATGCTCCTGGGAAAGGTCTGTATGAAAAATCTGGTAACAGAACTAAAAAAACTTTTTTTCCCCACCTACTTTGTGTCCTTTGCACATTCCAGACACTGGGTTTTGAAAGAGTTGGCTTACGCTACTGGTTTTCCTATTATGTTGTTTGCTCTTTTCAGAGACATGTTGCTGAAAAGAAGATTATATAATCGTGCAAATAAGATTGTATAATCCTGAGCAAACTGTCCAGCGGGGGGAGAGGAGGGGAAACCACACTGAGTGGAGCTTGGCTGGCTGTGGGGGAACTCACTCTGAAACCACAAACTGGGGGGGTCATGGGCTTTCTGTAAAACATGAAAGCTGCAGTCAGACTAGGAAATTTTTCCAAATATTTCTGGAGTTCATTGTCTTCATGCTGAACTCTGCCAGTAGTGTGTATTTACAGTCCCCCAGCAGAGCATCACAACAGACAACACACAGGAAAACTGCAGATCAACGTGCACATGCTCCAGTACTTGTGGAACAATGCTACAAATAACAACAGGGAGAAACCCTGACAAACCTACACAAACTAAGTACTTACTACATACTTATTTCTTTAGGTACACTAATCAAATTACTACATTTTATTCATCCTAAAACATAGCACCTGAAATTCTCTCTTGAAGTCTTGCTCTCTGTTGTACTTAGATCAGATGACATGGTTTGTTGTTAGATGCAGATTGGTATAATATATGAATGTATAAGAATTTCAGTTTATGTTTTGTTTTTTACTACAGTCTATGTTATGACCATTCTTTTTTGTCCAAAGTTTAGGTCATTTTGAATTGACAAGGCAGAATGGAATAGAAATAAACAAGCAGAATAGTAAATGTGTGCGTGAGGAGCACGTCATTTGGCCTGTGATATAAATTGCATATGGCAAGAACAGTGCAAGCCTTTAGAAGTTTCTGAACTCTTACCCTCTCTTTTATTAAGTCTGATTCCTTGCCAGGCTTGACAGTGACCAGCCAGGATATTTGATCACCCTTTTATGAATGGGGGCTAATATTAGGCACAGTTTGAAACTATGAAATACCTAATTACTGTAGACTGTAGATCAAAGCGTTAGACAACAAACCACTGAGGTCAGGATGCTTGTTCTGTTTTTCTTTCCAAAGTCATCAATTGAACTTTTCTCAATAGAAGATACCTTAGTATCTGGAGATGTAGCTTTCACAGTGTTAAACTTAATTATTCTGTTGTGCCTGAATAGTATAAGCTTGTTCCTGAAGTTAAGTCAGAGTGCAATTTCTTCCCCAATATGTAGGCTCAGTTTCCTCAAGTCCTTTTTCTCTTTTCAGAGGTTCTTAATGCTTTCAGCTCTAGTGAATTTTGTAAGATCAATCTGAACAAGAAAATTTGGAGGCAACAGTACCTGTAGCTCCTAGTAGTCCTCAAGACTAGCTTTAAAATTTTGCTATCTGCATGAGCTCTGCTCGTTGGAGTCTAATACCTAATACTAAAACCTTTCACTTTGCATAACTCCCTGCCATTTTTAGCAGTGGTCTGTTTCTGTTTCATTCACTGGATAACTAAGGAAAAAAGTAGTGCAGGCTGCTGGATTTACATTTCTTAACCCTTAGCCATAGAGACTGGTCACATCACAGATGAGTTACCTGACTGGAAATATGCTGCAAATTGTTAAATCATCTGTCTTGGAGGATGACAGACTCTGGAATTACAGAAAACAGGGCTGTCAGAAAGCTACTGTGTGAGTTGTCTTCCCTTAATGGGCAGACATACAAAAAAAAAGCAAAAGAAAAGGCATGTATGCAAGAAAGAAAAATGGTTTTTAAAAAGTGTGTGTTTTAAGCTGAGGGAAGCTTATAAATAAGTATCCTATGATTATCAATACAACAGGAAAGCAGTAAGAAAGTATCAAACGCTGTCATGGTAGTAGAAAGTGAGATTTTCAAAAGCGTTTTCTACCTAGATCTGCACCTCTGTGTCTTGCTGTTTAGAGTGATTTCTCTCTCTATTTAAAATCTGCATTGCAGCAGAGGCTTCTCACTGTATTGCAAGCTGTACTTTGCTTTAGGAACCAACCACAGCTGTGCCACATCCTGCACCAGCAGCCAGTGACAGGGGCAATCTGTTTGTGGCATATTGAGGTACTCAAATTGTCTTTGGGGACTGCTGTGGAGTGGTTTTTTCCAGCTCCTTCCTGTAGGTGCAGTATCTCTTTCTTCCAAAGGGGCCTGGGGCTGCCAGTTTGTGCTCAAGGGGATGAGCTTAATCCCTCAGAGACACAGGGTGCCATGAGGGGTGGTACCCATGCCCCTGCCTGATATGCTCAGGAGTCCCAAAAAGCTTCATTCCTGTCTGTCTCCCTGTGGATGCAGGGCTGGGGAAGGATGCCTGTCCCTCTGCACACCTGGGCAGCAACACCAGTGGCTTCTGCCCTTCTGAAGGTGAAGTGTCAACTCTGCAGGTCACTCCTCTCTCCATGCTGGAATGTGAAAATTGCACCTGGCAACAAATCCTTTTCTCTTTCTTTCCCCTTCCATGGCTCAAAATAGTCTTTATAAATTATAACAGTGTGTTCTCTGTTAATACACCAAAACAGTACAGCTTGTGATAGTGTTATTAAAGTGTTTTAGGCCATTACCATAGAATACAGCAGCATATTTTTTTCGTTAAGGGAACCAAATGGATCTAGCTGAATTTGGCACAAGAACATGGCTGAAGTCCTAGTTTATGTCTCACGTAGATTTTACCATTAAACTCTGAACTTCTGAAAATTACAAAATTCACATTAGAAACACTGATAGGTGTGCTATGTTTTATAGCAGTTTAAACTGTCCTTAAAAATCTCTTGCTTTCTCCACAGTAGTTCTGCATTAGTATTTGTTCAATATTCCAATTTTTTTTTTACAAATTAGGGCTTATTGGTGTTGAGGGTAAGCAATAGATAAGAATCATAGAATCACAGAATGGCCTGTGTTGGGAGAGACTTTAGACGTCACCTATTTCCAACCCCCCTGCCATGGGCAGGGGCACCTTCCACTAGCCCAGGTTGCTCAGAGCCCCATCCAACCTGGCTGAGAGCACTTTCAGGGATGGGGCCACAGCTTCCCTGGGCAACCTGTGCCAGGGCCTCAACACTGGAAAATTTATTCCTAATATTTAATCTCCACCTACTCTTTGTCAGTTTGAAGCCATTCTCTCCTTGTCATGTAACTACATGCTCCTCCATCTTTCCTGTAGGCTTCCTTCAGGTACTAGAAGTCCACATTTAGGTCACCTCAAAGCCTTTTCTTTTCCAGGCTGAACAATCCCAATTCTCTCAGCCTTTCCTTGTAGGAGAGATGCTTCATTCCCACAGTGAACTTTGTGTCATCCTCTGGACTCACTCCATCAGGTTCATGTCCTTCCTGTGCTGGGACCTCAGGGCCGGAGCCAGCACTGCAGGTGGGGTCTCACCTGAGCAGGGCAGAGAGGCAAAATTCCCTTGCTCAGTCATTTGATTTAACTCACTCTCCTGCTATGCCAATAGCTGCCTCGGAATACAGTTCCTTTCAGGGCTACCATCCCTACTTATCCCATTATCATGGCAGCTTTGCCTCTTGCTGTACACTGATCTGATATAGTGATGGTGAGAGCAATTCAGACAGTGTGTATCAATCTGTGTTTGGGAAAGATTTTTAAAGAGCCCTGAAGGGATTTGGGAGCCCAGCAATAATTAATTTCTTACGGTGGCTTTGAAAATGGGATATGCAACACTGGCACTTAATCATTCCTTCTTTCCACAGCTGTTTTATTTTTTTCATGTTTTGTTGTTTGGAAAGGAAACCGTCGTCAAAATTCTATCAGACCTTTTGATGGTGAGGTGGTGTTCATTTGGTAATGCAGTTTTCATTGGATACAGTGAAAGACACAAGTGCTTAACATTTCCTACATCTAGTCCAAGCTGGCCAAACTCACATTTCTGTGGTAGCTTGTGTTTCAGTGCTTGCTTCCACTTCAAGTGGGGAAAAAGAGAGAGTGAGCATCATTTCCCAGTATTTCATGTTGTGTACTAGGATGTCATATCCTGCATACTTGTTCTTTAGAATTTTGTTATCACACAGGTGTGGGACTCCAACCAAACTGACCGCTGTCCCAAAAACAGTGTTGAGGACCCTGATTCTTACCCTGCTGTGTGGGTGTGGGGAGAGGGACCTATCTACATAACCTGAAGAAATTAGAAGGGATTCTAGAAGGAACCATGGCCTACGCAGTTAAAACTCAAAGTATTCTGGTTAGATTTAAGCATTTCTAAAGTCTGATTTCTTTTATTTTCTTGCAACAGATCATTCATATTACTTTATTTCACTTTCCATTAATTGCTCCTCTGAAGCAAGTCCTTAAGGGATGTAGGATAGGTAGATGCTTGCACAGCAAATATTTCTTTCATATCACACTGGGTGGCATTACAGGTTTGATTTCACTAAAAGGTATTGTTCCCCATCAAGTGTGGAAAGAAATTACTACTAAAAACAGAGGAAATGTTAAGATTTTTTTTAAAAAGCTGATTTGTCACTTTTCTCATTGACTATGAACTGAATAGACTTCTAACCCTTAAAATACTTTCTCCCCCCCTTTTCCTTTTTATTGCCTGGAATCTTAAGAGCTTTATCATTTGCAGTCATAAAATGAAAATATACACCAAACCCTCAAAGGGCAAGTATGAAATTAAATTATATTTGGGCAGCTGTAACCTTTTAAAACGATCAGATTCCAGTTAATGTATTTCTTCCTGTTCTGAATGCTGCCATGGTGTTTGATGGTAGGAAGCAGTCCAAAGGGCATTGGGAGATAATAAATTCAGTGGAAATTTCACCCTGAGGCGAGCCTTGATACACCAAGGCTTCCATTTAGCAGGACTGACCTAAAAATCTTGTCACATCCAAAGGTCAGTTAGGTTGGGGTTGGTGTGTCCCATCTATCTTTCCCTGGTGCAAAGAATGACAGCTGATCTCATAACAGCCATCAGAATATGGAAGACAAGCAGTGGGGAGAGCGAGGAAGGATAATACTGACGACAACTTCTTAGATTTCCTAGGCCAGTTTCCTAGGCCAGTGAGACCAGATAACATCTGTGGGGCTGCTTGTTTCAGCTACTTCAGAAGTGGCAACTCAGCTTAAAGAGGTTACAGTTGACTGGGGAAGTCTGAAAAGAAGGGAGTCTCCCCATGTCTGCAACTGCCAGGTAGTCCTTCTAGGACACATTATACTGTCCCTGAACATATCCTACTTGCTACCAGTCTTGTTAGTCAAAACAATTTACAGTTCATACAATGCCTTACTTTCAAGGAGGGTCAAAAGTCTAAAAAAGCTGTCAGTGATGACACTGATAGGTGTCATCTGTAAGAACAATGATTCTAAGGGAGCAATTTGACACTAATTATAAACAATACTGAAAGGTAAGATATTTTCAATCTCATGAGAAAATCTGTGATGTGCATCCTCTAGGACTTTGATTATCCTAAGCTTATTAAAATCAGTATAATCCCCTCACACAGTAAATTAAAGAAAAAGGCCCTTCAGGATGACTGTTGTCTTTCAGTCAAAGTTTCTGCAATTGAAAGCTCCAGTGGACCCTTCCTATACTTGTAGTATATTAAATATTAAGGAAAGGGCTTGGAGTTGCATAATATAAGTGTTTTTGAAGGACAAAGATCTAACTTACCATAATTGATCTTCTTTAATTGGGGATGAGCCCTGCAGCATATGTCCATTGTATCCTAGTGGTGTGAATCTCCTTCTCAAAATTCTCTAAGAGGAGGATGAGAGAGACAGACTGCCAGTCGCTGCTGGGATGCAGGAGGCAAAGATCCCTCTTCCACAGCCTGTCTTGATGGAAAAACAAAAATTGTTGTTCAGTGTCCTTCTGGAATGTGATAACACCCCACTGTTGGAAGAAAGATACTGTGTATGGTATAAGCATTGGTCTGATTCTTTGGGAAACATTAAGTTGAAGATAAAAATTAAAAACAAATTATTAAATAAAATCTCTGTAACCTTGGACATGCGAGAATGAAATACACAAGTTCCAAAATTCACAGGATATTGACTACGTTAGGTTTTTAACTCCTCCTGGAAATTTGCTGATGTCTCTCCATGAATTTTAGTAAATCAGATCCTTCTGAGGAGGATTGTAAATTGTATGTTCCTTTGCTTGTTAAAACTAAACAGAGTATAACTGTTATTTTCAGAAGTATTTCACACATTCTTACAAACATACTATATTTGAGGCAAACACAGTAAAGAAGGGCAAGATTGGCCAGCTGTCAGTGTTTGTCTTCATTTTCCTTGGGTTCACACTCTACTTTATGTTAACATATATGTTCTCCACACGAAGCCAAAGTAATTTGCAAGCAACTTTGGAGGAGTTATATGCCCTTCCCCACATGTTCTGTCCTGAAAATGCAGCTCTGTGCCTTACCAGTTGGATGACTTTGAGGAAGACAAAGTCGTTCTCCATCTGACTTGTATAATAAGAAAAAAGGAGAGGTGTGTTCTTCATGAGATTCAGAGAGGACACATGTGTTTCACTTTAAGTTCAGCTGCTGCCACAAAATTTTAAAAAATGACATAGATGTGCTGAGCACAGACTAGCTACTTTTTTCCTGGTTTTTTATTCAGGATGGTGGGGTGAGAATAACCTTTAGCCATGGATGCCTAACATGTATAATTCATCTGGCATAGTATTGCAAGTACCATTCTAGTTTTTATAAAGGGAGATGAGGGTGATTAGCTCAGACTATTCCCACTTTGTGTCAGTTTTCTCCTGTGGTTCAATTTCCTTTTTCATTTTCCTAGGCAATTCCAGTTAGTAAGCAAGTAATGGTGGACCATAAAGTCAGAAAATTTCTGTGATGGCTGGTGGGGCCTGGAGCAGCAAGACCAAGTGACTCTGTATTTCTGTAGCAGTTGGAATTTTGAGTAGGGGTCAGTGCAGACTTTTAATTCCTGTGTCAGTAGAGTTTGCCATCCTTGGGAAGTGGGGATATCCCATTGTGCTGGTCTCAGTGCATTGCTTCCCTATGTTTTCATAGCCGTATTCTTACCATTTCATGCCTGATGACTTTGGACAGTTGTCAATGATCCTGATGTTAATGTTGTTAAATACATGATAGAAATATAGATGGTGAGAGTAAGGATTGCATTTAATGACTGTGATATTGGCAAGTGCTTTTTTGCTACTTCAGACACGGCTTTTATTATGGTGAATATGATTACTTTGAGCAAAGGCCTGTCCTGTGCCGTGGTGTTAACTGGAGAAGTTGAGAGATATTTTGCAGTTGCTGACTTTGGCAAAAACAAGTAGTATCCCTGCGTAATGGAGGACTGAACTGTTCCTTGCCTTATTCATCCTTCCCACGCTGGAGTCACAAACACTGGGTAATGTTAATATTTGTCATGGAAAAATTTAATTGGCAGAAATATTTCCTATATAAACAATAGAAGGGAGGGCCCAGAGACCTTCCCTATTCTGGATTGTTCTGGATTCCTTATCCCTGATAATGATAAAGGAAGGGACTGTATGGAGGGTATTACTGCTCTCCTTGCAAAGCAAGGAGAATACCTGCTTGACATTCCCAGTCTGGAATGGAGTTAGTTGTTGCTAGCTGAAGAAGCAATGAGTGCTGTTCACCCTCCCACTGCAGGGAGCAGCCAGTCCTGGAGCAGCACAAAAAGGGTCAATCAAATAGGCCGTACATCATCGGAGGAAGCAGATGTTAGAACATATTGTAATGGGTTGCTGTGAGGATGGCTTGTGGAGTACAGGGATGGGGGAGAGCAGCTATCAGCGATGTTTTCTGTCATGGTCGCTGAAAATATCCAAGTTTTGAGGAAAGTCTCTGAACACAGGAAATGAAAGCATTAGCATTCCATCTATGTTAGACTTGTGGGCAGAATGACGGAGGTAGAAAAGAAATAGAAGCATGAGTTCCTCTGTAATACTCCATGTAATATGAGTAAGCCTAGGTATTATCTGTGCTTTGCCAAAGTCACTCTTAGCTTTGGAATGTGTGAATATTTTACCTGAAAAAAAAATTACTGAGCTCCAGACTATATTAAACACAGAACTGTTAAAATAGCTTCTATTTTAGCAGCGCCCCTAATTCACACCCACTCAAACACCTCCTCGCTCGTTAACCCCATCATCAGACCCAAGTAACTCAAGTGAAATGAGATGGCATTGGGAATGAGGTAATGAACAAAGATTTCTGGATAATGTTATTACTTCATGATAGCAGCTCTTGTTAGTGTGACTACAGTAAAAGCTTCTTGGTGTTTCCATTGCAAACTCTTTGGTGCTCCCACCCCTTCTGCTTTGTAGACAGCTAATCAGCCAGAAGCAATTTAAAATCTGCTTTTACATCAATTTTGGCTCTTGTTTTGGATTGAAAAGAGTTTGGTATTTTGATACTTCATTATGAAACATGAAAATTTCTGGGGTTTTTCCTCCTAATCGAAATTTCCAGATGAACAATTTAAAGATACGGATTAGCTCTTTTGATAACCCAGCCATAATATTAACAATTGAAAAATGTCTCCTAAGATAATTTCAGTGTTTCTTCTTTTCATACAAGTAGATCCATCTTTCTGTCACAAAAAGGTCCGTAGTAAAAATTGATGTGAAGGGGACAATTTTCAAAAAGCACTGTTTTCACTCAGGAGTCTATTTTTTTTCCCCAGTTTACTCAGCGCCTCAAAAAAAGTTGTGGAAACCAAATTTAATAAATAGTCAGGGATGGATTAGATGTACTAATGGATTATAGAGCTTGTTACTAGTTAATCAGTGTTAATATAGTCACTGGTTGTGGAATATGTGGCTATGTGGAATTCTTTAAGAGATAAATTAGAGGTTGCAGCCCTGTTGCCAGTGAAGGACATCATTTTTGCCTCAATAACTAGAATTCAGAGGGATGTATTTCTGCATTCACACTTGTCTAATCTTAAGAGCAAAATGCTGAAGAATTAGAGAGTGGGCACTTCCATAGGGTAACCCAGGTACACTGGAATAATCAGGGACAACATCTTGCATCAGGATGGCAGTGGAGAAATGTGGAGAAGGTTGCATTTTCCTTGGTTGGATTGATGCTAAAGACAAAGCTCCCACTTGCTATGGAAGCATGAGGCTCCAGCATTATCCTGGTTATCCACACGGATTGGTGAAACCAGAAGCAGCCGTGTAAAGTTCCAGAGTTCATCTCATAGCTCTTCTTGTGCTTGAGTGATACATAGCATGAGAGGGACATGAAAGTTAAAGATATAATTCCCTTTGACTTTAAATCATGTTATTGTGCCTACAGCTCCTTAAACCTCAAGTACAGCGTGTGCCAGAAGAGGAATATCGGTGTGAGTTCCAGGCTTTTTGTGCATGGGTTGCAGTCTGACCATGCAGTGTCACTGGATATTACTGTCTGCGGTTTCTTGTCGTGGGAGTCAGAAACTGAATCCTGAAGGATTTCAGATGTTTTCAGAGACCACTCTGGGGGAACAAATTCTCTAAGAATTAAAGACTAAACTTCTGTACGTGTCCTAATGGAATACGCAAAGTGTCACTTTTCCCATTACATCAGTGTAAGCATGGAAATAGTGAGATGAACCAGAAAACAGCTTCTTATGTTATTTCCTGAGAAGTTTGCCAAAGCTTCACAGAGGTTTCAGGCTCTCTGGAGTTTTAGGGGCTCCATTGAAGGGGGAGTTTTACAGACCACACCCATTTTATCATAAAATTGAAGAATAAAAATATTGAACAGCTATTGAGTTGTTTCTGTTATTTCATTTTGTTAAGGGGAGACTTTCCTATAATGAAGCAGACTCCAAAATAATGACATCAATTGAGTGCTTTCTGCTCTCTCAGCAATCTTGTTATCAAATAATGCCACCCCTCTCTACATACTCTAACATCTCTTTGTAGCCTGTTCTCTCCCAAGCTCAAGCATCCCAATTAAACAAACATGCATTTGTGGTTGTAAGCATCCAAGTTATCCAGCTTCTAGCAATGGGGCTAATTTGCTAATTTAGGCACTCCCGTGAGTTTTAAGTTGATAGGACTCCCTGTTGAGAACATTAGGAGAAGTCTCACCAGAGTGAAATTCAGCTGGTTTCTGGTTTGGAACATAGATTTGCTCTGATACAGTGAGGCTCAATATTGATAGTTCAAAATTGGGGCAATTTCTTTATTTCTTTGCTGGTGATTGGAATTACAATTTTCCACAGGTCAAATAAGTTTGATGGACTTTTTTCAGCAAGCCTTGTCTTTAATAATACCTAGAACAAAACCACTCTGTTTTGGAAGAGGGGATTCCATGTGGGTTAAGGCCAAAGGAAAGGTACATGTGAGCTGGAGCTTTCCTTAATTCTTGTAAAATAATCTGCTTTTATGGAAAGAGATCACAGTGTGCTGCTGGGGAGGAGAACTGGTGCCCTGTACTGATACCACAACTTCACAACAGGATCTCATAGGATGAGGTAGGACTTGTTAGCTTTCTTGAGGACTTGTGGAAGGAGACTGTAAAGCAACGAACATGTACAAAAATTGCATGAGAACTAAATCTAGTTGAACCTATTTGAAAATTTTCTGTGGCACAGAAACGCATAAACTGGAAAGGTAACACTGTGGGACTGCCATTCTTCTCCCCCCAAATAATAACCTTGCTCTACTTTCTCCACCTCCAAAAATAAAATAAAATAAAATAAAATAACTTACGCAGCTGGATAAAGATGCTATTTCACATTCTATCAGTGTTTCTTGCTAAGGAAAAAGGGAAACAGCAAAAAATCTCTTTAGAACCATACTAGAAATCAATTTGTTTTAGTTTAGCTCTCAGAGTAAGTCCATTTTCTTCTGCAGCTTGGATGATCTGTCCATCACTGGCCCCTGCCTTTCAATACTCTTCTTCTACCTGCACTTCCTCCTTTATGTGTTCTTTCCAGGGAGGCTTGGCACGAGGGAAGCAGCTCAAACACAGTCCTTAGCTCCCCTTTAAGGCACAAATGTCACTTTCTTTCCTCTCTACCTAAGCTGAAAAGAGAGCAGCCTTGTTTACGATAGACTGAGTGGTTGCCACTCTCTACCTCCTGCGCCTTTATCCAGACCCTTTGACCATGTAATACAACTCAGTTCAAAGAGCAAATTAAGTTTATGAGTGAGCTGAGTAAGATGTCACTGAGCTCCTGTATGTGTCAGATAAATGAGGAACAATGTTCATTTATCCCTTCAAGGACAACAGATACAATTGTAGGATACTTCAGGTTCAAAAATACTCTTAATGTTAAGATGGAAACAGACTGGAAAGAAAATATTTCTCATTTGACTGTTTGATATCATAGTTAACAAATAAAGCTACAACTATAAGGGGGCAAAAAATATCCAAGTGTAAGTTTTTACATCTGTTTCTTTTCCCTCCCACAAACTCTAATTTGGCAATGTGGCATTGTTGCTTCTGGTAGGTGATTATCATCTCTTTACTACTTTAAAGAGAGACTTTAGTATTTTAGGACTCACTTCTTATCACAGCTTATCAAGAAAGAGTTTCTAGAGCAGGCTGAGTGCTGTGATCCATATGTACTGCAGAATACCTATTTCACTACTGTAAGCCTGAAGAAGAGAGACAAGTCACCAAGGAATCTTAGAATCTGAAACCTGATACCATATCGGCATTCAAGTCAGCAAATCCATGCTCTCAAAATAAGAAATGCAGTTGACCTTAATCTTTCTACTACAAGCTCTGCACTTAACTTCAGGAGACACAGAGTATTCAGATTTGAAGTAATTAATTCAGTATCAGTCCTAACACAGGCACAGATTTTCCCTGACTTAATTCCCTGTTGAATACAACAACTTAAAATGCAAACAGAAAATCTATAAATAAAAACTGTAGAAAGAGTTGCTTAAGGAAATGTGTGTAAAATAGTGAAATGCCTTAATTATAGCTCGTCAGTCTGAAATATATAGAACCTTATTTACAGTAATTCTGCTGGCAGTGCTTGCTTGTTAACTACTCTGGTCACTTAATGGATAACAGTGAATGATTATATACAGTACCAGTCAAGTAAAGCAATGCATTATGAAATAAGTATTTTGTCAAATGGCCACTCGTAGAATTTTGGTCTCTCAAATGAGAAATTATACTTACTGAAGTCAGGTGCTCTGAGCTAGTTGTCAAAAATCTGGATATATGTATAAAAAAATAAAGCTCTTGGGAAGCATACCTGTGGTAAACAAATAGGCAGTAGTGAGTTTTTTCCTATGGAGTAAAATGTCTGGGCCACTTTACTGACTTCAAGCTTCTAATTTGCCAAAGCTGTACTGGAGCAGCAGTCTCCATGTGGAACCTTCATTCAAACACTTCATCTTCATTACAGAATAGTCATCTGTATTCTGCATTACGGAATAGTTGGTGATAAAGGGAATGCAGTTTACAAAACAAATGCCCCTTCTTAAGCCGCACATGCCTGTTTGTTAGTCCTCTACATTACCACTGCCAATTTTACTGTATAATCCATAAGGAATATGCTGTCAAAAGTATGTCCTTACTTTAAATAATTTCTTTTGCAATTCTTTCTAACGTAAGAAGTTCCATTGGCATAAAAATAATTAATAGTGGCAGCAAGAATATATTATTATATTCTGGTACTGCATAACAAACTATAGGAATAAATTGTTGCCAGCTTCTTTTTTTTTTTTTTTTTTTTTTTAATAGTTTAAAATACATACAATATTAATTGCTTTCCTCGAAGGGGACACTGTTTATCTGCAGCATTTCATCCAACAGACTTTTTCCATGAGACATTATCAAATTTCCTCTCCAATTGCATTCCATATAGTCACTCTATTTCAATTACTGTCATATGGTGTGAACATGGTATGTATGAATATGTAGGCCAGTTGGGCAGTTTTCCAGTTAAAATCTCTTTACTTGTAAAGAGCAGACAATCTTAAATACACAGTTTGCAATGATATTTTATCATAGAGACTAACAGATCATATTAGTCTCTGATAGGAAGTGTCTATTGATAAGTTCCTACAGTTACATCCTGTAGAAGGATTGTCTTCTCGTTAAAGGCATGGGACAAAGGAGCCATGAGGTCTAGGCTCTAATCAGAAGTTTCCTACAGTCTTCCTGTGTCACCAGGAGCAGTCAGTTATGTCATGGGTGTTGGTTCTCACCTTGCTAATAGTTGAACAGCGTTTATCCACTGGCAGAATTAAAGAACGCTTTTCAAGGAAAACTGCATTTCTTCACATTTGAGGGTGTTATAGTTAGTGTCTTTCCCATAGAAGCCGCTATAAATACAAATAGAGTTGTACTTCAGTTAAAATGTGTGTCCTAGACATCAAAATTACATCAGTTTCTGAGAAAACTCAGAGCTATCATAAATTGTAGGTACATGTTTTACTTTATTCACTGTCACTGTTCTACAATGAAAGCAAGCATTGTTTTGAATGTACTGCAGTGGAAGTCTTACTTCAGAAGTAAACCTAAAGCTCATTCAGTTTTTCAGTGACTTGGATTCCAGCCTTGCTTCTGGATGCCAAGGATCCCCAGTTGGTCATACCTTGGAGGTTCCAAATGAGAAAAGAGCTAGTGCATTCATCCTGGCACAGGCAAAGCGGGCCTGTTGGCTACAGTGGGATTATTCTCAGTAATAAGGTCTGCAGGCCTGGAACCCTAGAGATCAGCTACCAGAATCATATTTTATGGACTTGTGGTTACTGATTCTAAAAGTGATGTTTTTCTAATATGAGAGAGATGGTGCTTACAAGGCTGTGCCTGTAACTTGCTTGCAAGTGTATAAATGAAACGTTATTCTGTTTGTGAATGCTTCACAGTTTTTCTAATGAGAACTTGTTTTTCTCAATGTTTCCTTCTAAGTCTCAGGTTTTTTTAAGGCTAGAGAGACCGTTGTATTGTCTAGTCTGACAAAACAAAATGTAAAATATTATTGAGCACAATAAATTTTGTTTGAAGTTAACCTTCATAAAACACATCTGATCTTATCTGAGACATCATGAGTCAAAATTTTTCTAGGCAGTTCCTCCAAGTGTCACCAATGCTCTCTGATTAAACACAGTGTATTAATTATCTATTAACTAGCCCGGTCTTAACTTTCTAATATTTATTATTGTTCCTTGATACGTGGTTTACTTACCTGTCTTCTGCCATTAGGCTAGATGCAGAGCATAGCCAGGATGGGAGTTTTCAAAGAAAATTAGCTGGGTTTTGAGGCCGTGGGAAGGAGCAGAGCAGCTTTTCAACATTTAGTGTATTTTCTCTAACCTCTCTGTGGTCCACAATTTTGGGGTGAATTCATCCAGCTTGCTATTTTTTGCTTGGTGAATAAAGGAAACATTAGTCCAGGCAAGGTCTTCTGCCACAGGGAGTCTCTGCATGCCTCAGCACTGGGAGCAGGGCACTTTCTTGTAGGAATTGGCTGTGATAAAGGCAAATGTTAGGTGGAACAGTAATAATTCTCCACTCTGTTCAGAATTCTGTGGAACAAAGCAAAATAAAATAAATCCCAGAGTGCACCAAAATACTTTTAAGTGCATTTCAGGATCTCAAGCTCTATTTTGTTATTATCTGAAATTATCCCAAAGTGAAAGTTAGCAAATTCACCTTGAAATAGGGTCTTTGGGCAAGTTTTTAAAGGTGCTTACTGTCTTTGTGTTCAAATATTATCTTTGTTTTCCGCAAATCTCCCATCTGATGCGAACAGGGGGCACTTAAAAGCTTTTGCTGAAGTTTGAATGTACAAATTAGCATGTGCCTTTGAAATGTTTGACTAACAGTCTTTGAAGGAAACTCAGACAAAAATAAAATCTGGCATTTCTACCTTTCAAATACATAAATGAAGACATTTTTGTAGAATATCTAGCAAGCATTGCTACCAATCACTAATGCTTTAATTCTAATTTCTGTAGCTTTTATCTATGTTGCTAGTACTTTTAAAAACCTGTCTTACAGTAGGATGTATGTCAAATGTTTGCTTTAGGTGAATTCCCTTTTCAACAGAAAAACCACCTGAACAGATTCAAAATTAATTCTGTTTGCCTTAATCAAAGTGTTCATGCCTTATATAAGCATAAATTTTGAGGTAAAGAAAAATGAAATTCATGTATTCTGAGTGAGTCTCATTTTATACCATTTCCCTCCCCCCCACCCCTGATTATGCAAAAAAAACAAAGAGGAAGGCCATTCATGTGTATATTTTTAATGATGGGTCTCAGAATGACAAAGAAATTGAAGTGGTGGATCAGTCAACAGTTAAAACACTCAGGCACAGTGGTTTGTAAATTCATCGCTGTGGTATCTTCACTGAAAAAGCACTTTATCAGAAACAAATTTATTGCAGCAACTGATTCAGTTCCCAGTACCACCTGTCTCTCTCTGTGTTTTTTTAATAACAGCTCTTAATCTCCACTGTTCACTAATAAAAATATTTTAATAAGAGATAATACTGTAATCCAAATGCCTATAGGTGCTTGAATCAACTATTTCTGCCTGTGTAATTGCTAGCACTTTGTTCAACCCTTTTTAAAACTGCTATTAAATCTCATTCTCATTTTCTGTGTTAATAGAACAAGAATTCATTTTTAGTGTACCCTCCAAGCAGTAATGAGCATTGTTAACGTGTAACAACAATGCCCAAGGGGAAAGTTTTCAAAGCTGGCCTAACCTTAAGGCTTTGCTGTTGATGTACTACAGAGTCATCAAGCCAAGAGGTCTTAGAACTAGTCAATTTAGAGAGTTCAGCTGAATATTTCTACTTAATATATTGGAAGAATTATAAATGGTTTAGGTGGTGACCTAGGGAGAAAGGGGATTTTTTGTTTAATACCTTAAGAATAGAGAGACAGCATTAAAAAATTAACGATACCTCCTGCTTATTTTAAAGTGTATCAAATTGTGCTTTTTTCTGATGATTTTGCTTCCATACAGATTTTCATAAGAGGTTAATGAGAAAACATTAACAAAACATGCAATATTGCACATGGGCAGGGGAGCCTAAACGTAGTCATTTAGTTATAAACAAACAATAGATGTTACTTTTTAATTGCTTTTTCAGAAACCCAATTCTGCCTTCTTGAAGAAGTATTATCTATCTTTTTAAATTCAGAATATTATCCTTATTTATTATGTGTAGCAAAAATAAACCTGCCTAAAGCAATAGTGCTTTATTGATTGCAACTGAATGCCTTGGTCACAATAAACCAATCAAGACCATATAGATAAGAAGTCCTGTATGAGGTGCAGCAAAATGACCTCCTAGAGTGCTAGAATTTGACATTGAATCTTTAGGTTAGCTGATGGTGGTGGAAATGCCTTAGCCAGTCTCTGTTTGGGGTAAAAATTAAGAGGCTCAAACTCAGTGTATTACAGGAGTGATACAGAATAACATCATTTTCCTTGCACTTTTTGAGGTCTTGGTTTCATTACTGTATATGATATAGGGGTACATTTTAGATGATAGTTGAATATTTCTACAGAGATTTATTCATTGTTCCAAAATCTGAAGCCAGTATGGAAGCAGAGGTAGAAATGTTCTTTTGTTGGAGTTCAGTTTGTCTATGAAATGAATGCACAAATTATTGTCATTTAGCCATCTTGTTTCACAGCACTTGGTCACACCATTGCCCTTTCCTTGGGTATGAGCTAGAGATCATCATGTCCTGAAACATCTAAATATGAATAGACAAGTTCAATAATGCAAAAGCTCAAAAATAGTGAAAGTCTAAGAAATGTGCTGCATGTTGTGTATTTCTTTCCAGTTTTTGAAATGGGAGGGTGACACAGGGGCAATCTTACTGGCTAAATAGGTTTCAAACTCTTGCAATTTCATAAACTTACGCTTTTCATTTTAGAGCTGGGCCTGATACTGCTTTTTCTGCAGAATAGTTGGTTTGTGTTGCAGACAGAGACTTTTAAGAGAGGACTCTAACAAGGGACCTCTTATAAAATTTGATTAATGTTTGGTTTTAATTCTCAAAATAAATCAAATTGAGGTGAGATGTTGAATCTGATAACAGGAGGACAGAAGGTTTTACAAAGCATGAATGAAGGCTTTATAGATTTTCTTTCACCCCTCCTTCCAGGTTACTCCACACCATACTGTGTGTTTCATTTCTCTTCAGGTGTGTCCATCCCTGAAGTGAGAATAAGGCATTTGAAATTCCATATATTCCATTTTTCACCTGAAAATAGGGCTTTCTTCTGGGCTGTTGCATAGAAAAATACATTCCCAGTGCTTATTTAGTCTGCATACATTGTCAGAAAGGTGGCTGATGATAGTACTGTGAGGAGGAACCAGCTTCCAGCCATTGCTCAGAGACCACTGGAAGGTGTAAGATGTGCAGATTCTTGGACACCATGTTGTGCATGTATTTAATGTAGTTTAGTTCTTGTGTTTCCATCTTTGGATAAAGATTCATTTGGAAAAGTCTTCCCCACACAGAAATTTCTGTAAAGCTCAGTCCTCAGCAGGCCCTGTATGGCCTGTCAGTAATCTCCAGTTCGCTCAGGACTGCCAAGTGTCCAAAATGACTGTGTTATTTTTATGTGGACTAGACATGTTCTCTGATATCTAATCTACAGAGTAGCAGCAAGCTTGAACCTTTCCTGCCTAATGGCCATTTGACTTTCTTTTGTCTTTTTCCCATAGTTTCCTAAATTTGTTATGTCATTTTTTCACGAGGGAGCAAAAGAAAAGGAAAAGCTTTCCATAGATCTGCTCTGTCAGCTCCAGAGTCCCATTATTTTTGAGCTGTTCTCTAATCATGTATCCTATTTCTTTAACAACAATTGCCCCTCTGATATATTAATTCATACATAATGCTGGCTTGGTTTTCATTGAACTGCCTGCTGTAGTTCTTCCCTAGTTCACAGAGACCTTGTTCCTTTCTCCCTGCAGAATTTGGGCTTCTTTAGAAAGAATGAATGGATATGAGCTTCAACTGATAAATACATGCATTTGAATCTGTGACTTATTTGGAGCTGGATTGTTTTTGATTACTTTATCTGTAGTTGATTTGCATCTATTTGGCTCAGACTCACTGGGGGTAACACATAGAATAAATGAATAAATAAATATGAGGAAAAGGCTAAAACAGAGCAGATGAATTAATGGATGATAGGGAAAGAGAGGGAGACTAAGGAGAATGGGATGGATAAATGGTGATTAAGAAGTACAGAAAAATAAGGGTCAAGCAGTGATCCAAGTAGAGTAAAGAAATAAAAAGGATTCAAAACTGAAAATAATAGTGAGCCTGAAAATAATAGAGTGAAAAAGAAACAAGTAAAAACTTGGTGTCTGATTACACTTAAAAGAGCAGTGAGCTGCTTTTAGCTGTGTGAAAGGGCTAGGACTGTGCACCAGCAAAGGGAAGAGTTTGTACAGGGAATCATGAGACAATGCCCAGGGTTGTCCAAGATTCAGAGCAGTAAGTCTTGCCCATTTGATCAAGTTAAGGGCTTATGTACTGTGAGCTCATATTAGCAATGTCTCTGCACCTTTTGCACAGATCCATGTAGCATAATCATGAAATGAATCCTCATACTCCTCTTTCAGACTTGATGGTTTGGGATGGCATTTCTTTGTGCCCTCCAACCTTAGTTCGTCTATCAGCATATAAAATTAAGTGAGAAACAACATCAAAACAACTCAGCACTACCAACAAGAATTTGTAGACTTAGTCATATTGAAGCCACCCTGTTTTTTTCACATCCAATTCCATATTTCTGCATGTTATCCCTTGTCGTACTGCATCTTAGAAGCTCTGTTAGCATCTGCAGGCAGAGAGTGTCTTTGTTCAGTGTTACACATGTACTGCACAGCACTAGTCACTCACACAGCACTAGTGTGAGTCCTGGAAAAGGATGCTGGGGCTGAGGAGGGAAAGCCTTTGTTAGTACATTCCTGCTCTCTTCGGCTCCTGACTTGGGAGGTCCTCCCTGTTCACAAAGCAGCAACAATTGTTGCTTCTCCTGCCCACC
>NC_047057.1:67286575-67406178 GCF_000738735.6 Corvus cornix cornix | reverse complement strand
CAGTTTATGTTTGGCAGAGTTTGTGAAGTGTCTCAGGATGGGAAGATCAGGTTCCTCATAGGAACAGTTTAAAAAGTTCAAAGTGAACAACGCTTTGGAAAGTCTTATGATGGGGGCAGTGATCTTATTGCCACCTTTTTGTTGTTCTAGCAGTCTTTTTAGTGTTTGATGCTTTCTTTCTATGATGGCTTGGCCTGTGGGCGAGTCAGGGATGCCGGTAATGTGTTTCACACCCCACTCACTCATTAATGTTTTTAACTCTGCAGAGGTGTATGCTGGGCCATTGTCAGTTTTTATTTTATTTGGTGTCCCCAACACAGCGAAGGCCTGGACTAGGTGGTTGATGACATCTTTGGCCCTCTCCCCACGGTGGGCTGAGGCAAAGGTTGTGCCAGAAAAGGTATCCACAGAAACATGAATATATTTCTGGCAGCCAAATTGGGGGAAGTGGGTGACATCTGTTTGCCATACCTCACAACTGCCTAGACCTCAGGGATTAACCCCTTGACCTAATGATGGAAGCTGATGTTTTTGGCAGTTGGGGCATGTTGCCACAATGGCTTTCACTTGGTCTCTAGTGAGGTGGAACATTCAAGTGAGAGCCGGAGCATTCTGACGTCACGTCTGGGGGTGGGGATAGGAAAGGGTTGGGGGCATGTTGGGGTTTTAGTTTAGTCTTAGGTTTTCCTGTTAAAGGAATTTTCTCCCATATGCATGTTGCTAGGGGACAAATAGCTGTACTTAAGAAAGACTAAAAGGGGAGTGGGGCGGGCCTGGCTACTCCTTTGTCTACACCTGGGTGTGGGGGCAGTTCGCTCTGAGCGTCGGAGAGAGAAGCTGCAGAGAAAGGAGCTGCTGCTTTCTTTCTTTTTGGCCGTTCTTTCTTCCTGCTGGAAGCAACGCCGGGACCCCAAAAGCCGCTTTCCCTGCCCTGCTGGAGATCAGGCTGTGGCTGCCCTGCTCCGCTGCTGCTTCAAGCTTTCGCTACGCCGTAGCCCTGCTCGCCCTGCCTGCCTGGGCCTCCGTGGGTTTTTCCCATCTGGATACATCTCGTCTGCCACCCGGGATTTGCGTTCGTCCCTGCCGTTCCAGCCTGCTGTTCCTGAGAGCCCGGGATCAACTGCCCAGCGGTTTGTGAAGCCTTTGTTCCATCCCTTCCCGGGATCCCAGGGCACTGGTGCCGCGTGTTTCCCGAGCTCGCTCCGGAGCGCCCCCTGCAGCCGCGGGGGAACCATCGCACCTGCCCTGCTCACCGGGAGCCGCCAGCGCCCCTGCCGGCTGCGAGCGGAACTGCACCCAAGGGGAAAGGGCCTGACAGCCGAGAAGGCTGGGACTGGGTTTGTGATTGCTGTTACTGCCATAGTTGTTGTTGTTTTGTTTGACTGGTTATACACATATAGATATATAATAGTAAAGAACTGTTATTCCTATTTCCCACATCTTTGCCTAAAGGCCCTTGATTTCAAAATATAATAACTTGGAGGGAAAAGGGGTTATATCTGCCACTTCAAGGGGGGCCTCTGCCTTCCTTAGCAGACACCTGTCTTTCAAAACCGAGACAGATCTTGGCGCCCAATGTGGGGCCTGAGGGCATTAAGAGATAGAGGTGAAAAAGGAATAACAGTTCCTGGAGAACTTTATTTTGTGTGCTGGATATTGGAACCTTGTTAGGCAGCACTATGTGGTCTAGTTTACCCTGGTTTGGGTGGCATGTAGCCGTGGCTATATTCTTCCCCTTTGCAGCTCCTTACTTGAATATGGGTCCTCTGACTAAGGCTACCATTGCTGTTATCCAGCTTGCGTTATGGGTCGAGAAGGTGAGGAATTCATGGGTTTTTAACTTCCTCCGGAATGTGGGCACATGGATAAACAGCTATCACACACTGAGCACATGTTTTTGGGGTTATGTTAACAATGGTACCTTCTGTGAGGAAATGACACCAGGGGAAGTTTTCTCCCAACCCCTCAACCAGTTCTTTGGGCCCACCCCATCAATTTTCGAAGGGTTTAAATTCCCTCTGAATTCTAACCATCTGCTGCTGATAGGCCTACTCTATTTAGCATTCAAGGATAAGTTGAGATTGGCTTGGATATCTACCCGGACACCAGCCCCAGAGACTAGAGATCCTGCCCCAGAACCTGACATGGCCCCAGAGAGTAGAGTTCCTACCCCAGAGCCTGATCCTGCCCCAGAGCCTGACACGGCCCCAGACACTAGAGATCCTACCCCAGACCCTGACATGGCCCCAGACACTAGAGATCCTACCCCAGAGCCAGAGCCTGCCACAGCCCCAGACACTAGAGATCCCGCCCCACAGACTGATACCGCCCAACAGTCCACCTCAGAAATGGACTACCCAAACTGGGTGGGGGTACTGGCAAAAGGGATGCAGGAGATATGCCAGGAGATGTGTCAGGAGATGGGCCAGGTGCGCAAGGAGATGTGCCAGGAGATGGGCCAAGTGCGCAAGGAGATGTGCCAGGAGATGGGCCAGGTGCGCCAGGAGATATGCCAATTGCTAAGGGAATACATCTCCTCAGCTAGTGAAAAACCCTCTCCCTGCCCCAAAGAGGGTGAGTCCGATGGTGCAGCAGTGGAACCCACGGATGTTACAACCGTCCAGGCTTCAGCTGAACCACAAGGACAACCACAGCCAGCAGCAGTCGCCCCTGTGCAAAGGAGGAAGTATAAGACCAAATCAGTACGACCAGTTAATGATGATGGGCAACCAGGGCCCTCACAACCAGCAGGAGAGACAGAGCCAGAAATCATCACTGAGTCCCTGTCGCACGACAGTCTCCGTGCTATGCGAAACGACATTGTGTGAAGGGGGCGTGAGCCTTATACCACCTGGCTGCTTCGGGTTTGGGACCTTATGGGCACAAGTGTGCAACTGGATAGTGGTGAGGCAAGGTATCTGGGATCGTTGACCCAGGACCCAGGTGTGGACCAGATATTTGTGAGGGAGCCAGGGCCTCTCTCTCTCTCTGGGAGCAGCTCTTAATGAGTGTGAGAGAAAGGTTCATTCACAAAGAAAGAATGCAGGAGTATCATCATAGAATGCAATGGAAGACACTCGAGCAAGGGATCCAACAGCTAAGAGAGGTGGCAATATTAGAGGTACTCTTTGGGAAGGATGGACAGCATGATAATGACCCCGATAAGGTCAGGTGCACAGGACAGATGATGTGGAACCTGGCAAGGCTAGGGCCATCGCAATACACCACCTTCATTGCAACGACTGATGCTGACAATACCCGAGAAACAGTGGGCTCTGTTGCCAACAAGCTCAGGCATTATGACAGCATGATCAATGGCCCGCTGAAAGCTCATGTCTCTGCTGTGGTCCAGGACCTCAAAGAGGAGATGAAGGAGATGAGGAAGGAAATGAGGGAGGAGATGAGGGAGGAGATGAGGAGGGTCAGTGTGGCACCAGTGCGAGTCACAGGCCCCCAAGTCAGAGCCCGTCGTCCCCCTGCTAGAGAGAGAGGGTACACCCCACGAGCTGAGCTGTGGTTTTTCCTGTGTGAGCATGGGGAAGACATGAGAAGGTGGGATGGGAAACCCACCTCTGCCCTGGCAGCGCGGGTGCGTGAACTCAAGGAGGGAGGCACTAACCGAGGGGGTTCCGCTAAGGTGAAGGTAGCCTCAGCCTCCCGTGACCGAGCTGCCAGGTATTACAGAAGGGAGGATGATATGCCGGATCCCCTTGAGGGTACCTCGAGCATGTATGCCCAGGGAAAGAATGATAACCAGGGCTAGAGGGGCCCTGCCTCTAGCCAGGAAGAGGCACGGGAGAACCGAGTTTTCTGGACGGTGTGGATCCGATGGCCTGGCACATCAGAGCCACAAAAATATGATGCATTGGTTGATACTGGGGCACAATGTACTTTAATGCCATCGGGACATGTGGGGGCAGAACCTGTATCCATCGCTGGGGTGACCGGGGGATCACAGCAGTTGACCCTTTTGGAAGCTGAGGTGAGCCTGACTGGAAAGGAGTGGCAAAAGCATCCGATTGTGACCGGCCCAGAGGCCCCGTGTATTCTGGGCATAGACTTCCTCCGGAATGGCTACTACAAAGACCCAAAAGGACTCAGGTGGGCATTTGGGATTGCTGCTGTGGAGGCAGAGGGCATTAGGCAATTGAACACTTTGCCTGGACTATCTGAGAATCCTTCTGCAGTTGGGCTCCTGAAAGTGGAAGAGCAACGAGTGCCAATTGCCACCTCGACAGTGCACCGCCGGCAGTATCGGACAAATCGAGATGCTGTGATCCCCATCCACAAGATGATCCGCGAGCTGGAGAGTCAAGGGGTGGTCAGCAAGACCCACTCACCCTTCAACAGCCCCATCTGGCCTGTGCGCAAGTCTGACGGGGAATGGAGATTGACTGTGGACTATCGTGCCCTGAATGAAGTGACTCCACCATTGAGCGCTGCCGTGCCAGACATGTTGGAGCTCCAGTACGAGCTGGAGTCCAAAGCAGCAAAGTGGTACGCCACTATTGACATTGCCAATGCATTCTTCTCCATTCCTCTGGCAGCAGAGTGCAGGCCTCAGTTTGCCTTCACCTGGAGGGGCGTGCAGTACACCTGGAACCGACTGCCCCAGGGGTGGAAGCACAGTCCCACCATCTGTCATGGACTGATCCAGACTGCACTAGAAAAGGGTGAGGCTCCAGAACATCTGCAGTACATTGATGACATCATTGTGTGGGGGAACACCACAACCGAAGTGTTTGAGAAAGGAGAGAGAATAATTCAAATTCTCCTGCAAGCTGGTTTTGCCATCAAGAAGAGCAAAGTCAAGGGACCTGCTCAAGAGATCCAGTTCCTGGGAGTAAAGTGGCAAGATGGACGGCGTCAGATTCCCACTGAGGTCATCAATAAGATCACAGCAATGTCTCCGCCGACCAACAAGAAGGAAACACAAGCTTTCCTAGGTGCTATAGGTTTCTGGAGGATGCACATTCCCGAGTACAGCCAGATCGTGAGTCCTCTCTACCTGGTTACCCGCAAGAAGAATGATTTCCACTGGGGCCCTGAACAGCAGCAAGCCTTCGCCCAGATCAAACAGGAAATTGCTCACGCCGTAGCCCTTGGCCCAGTCAGGACAGGACCAGAGGTGAAGAACGTGCTCTACTCTGCAGCCGGGAACAATGGTCTGTCCTGGAGCCTCTGGCAGAAGGTGCCTGGTGAGACTCGGGGCCGACCACTGGGATTCTGGAGCCGAAGCTACAGAGGATCTGAAGCCAACTACACTCCCACAGAGAAGGAAATCCTGGCAGCTTATGAAGGAGTCCAGGCTGCCTCAGAAGTAATTGGCACGGAGGCACAACTCCTCCTGGCACCCCGACTACCGGTGCTGGGGTGGATGTTCAAAGGAAAGGTTCCCTCCACGCATCACGCCACCGACGCTACTTGGAGCAAATGGATTGCCCTCATCACGCAGCGCGCCCGAATTGGAAACCCAAGTCGCCCTGGGATCTTGGAAATAATTACAAACTGGCCGGAAGGTGAGACTTTTGGGTTATCTTCTGAAGAAGAAGAGGAGCAGGTGACACGTGCCGAAGAAGCCCCACCATACAACGAGCTACCAGAGAGTGAAAGACAATACGCCCTCTTCACTGATGGTTCCTGCCGAATTGTAGGCGCTAGCCGGAAATGGAAAGCCGCTGTATGGAGCCCCACACGACAAGTTGCACAGGCTACTGAAGGAGAAGGTGGATCGAGCCAATTTGCTGAGCTCAAAGCTGTCCAATTAGCTCTGGACATAGCTGAAAGAGAGAAGTGGCCAAAGCTCTACCTCTACACTGATTCATGGATGGTAGCCAATGCTCTGTGGGGTTGGCTGGAAAGGTGGAATAAGGCAAACTGGCAGCGCAGAGGAAAACCAATCTGGGCTGCTGAAGAGTGGAAAGACATTGCCACTCGGGTAGAGAAGCTATCCGTGAAGGTCCGTCATGTAGATGCTCACATCCCCAAGAGCCGGGCTAATGAAGAACATCGTAACAACAAACAGGTAGATCAGGCTGCGAAAATAGAGGTGTCCCAGATAGACTTGGATTGGCAACATAAAGGAGAACTGTTCCTAGCTCGATGGGCCCATGATGCCTCAGGTCATCAGGGCAGAGATGCCACCTATAAGTGGGCACGAGACCGAGGGGTGGATCTAACCATGGACAGTATCTCCCAGGTTATCCATGATTGTGAGACATGCGCTGTGATCAAGCAGGCCAAGCGGGTGAAGCCTCTGTGGTATGGCGGGCGATGGTCCAAATACAAGTATGGGGAGGCCTGGCAGATTGATTACATCACACTGCCTCAAACCCGCCAAGGCAAGCGCTATGTGCTCACAATGGTAGAAGCCACCACTGGGTGGCTGGAGACCTACCCTGTGCCTCACGCTACTGCCCGGAACACCATCCTGGGCCTGGAAAAGCAAGTCCTTTGGAGGCATGGCACCCCTGAGAAAATTGAATCTGACAATGGGACTCATTTCAAGAACAGCCTTATAAACACCTGGGCTAGAGAACATGGCATCGAGTGGGTGTACCACATCCCTTACCATGCACCAGCAGCTGGGAAGGTTGAGCGGTGTAATGGACTGCTTAAAACCACCTTGAAGGCACTGGGTGGGGGGACTTTCAAAAACTGGGAGATGCATTTAGCAAGAGCCACCTGGTTAGTTAACACCCGAGGCTCCACCAGCCGAGCAGGCCCTGCCCAATCCGAACCCCTACAAACAACAGATGGAGATAAGGTTCCAGTGGTGCACATGAGAGGTATGCTTGGAAAAACTGTTTGGGTAAAGTCTGCCTTGAGCAAAGACAAACCCATCCGTGGGGTTGTTTTTGCTCAGGGACCAGGTTGCACCTGGTGGGTGATGCAAAAGGATAGAGAGACCCGATGCTTACCTCAAGGGGACCTTGTTTTAGGGTGAACTACCCATGGCTCTGTACTTGTATCAGTATCAGCATGTATATTTGTATACAATTTGGGTAATGCATAGATTTATATGGTTAAAAAAGGTTAAGTTTCATGTAACATGTTAGTATGGGAAAAAATTCGGGGTGGATAATGTTGGGGTTTTAGTTTAGTCTTAGGTTTTCCTGTTAAAGGAATTTTCTCCCATATGCATGTTGCTAGGGGACAAATAGCTGTACTTAAGAAAGACAAAAAGGGGAGTGGGGCGGGCCTGGCTACTCCTTTGTCTACACCTGGGTGTGGGGGCAGTTCGCTCTGAGTGTCGGGAGAGAGAAGCTGCAGAGAAAGGAGCTGCTGCTTTCTTTCTTTTTGGCCGTTCTTTCTTCCTGCTGGAAGCAACGCCGGGACCCCAAAAGCCGCTTTCGCTGCCCTGCTCCGCTGCTGCTTCGAGCTTTCGCTACGCCGTAGCCCTGCTCGCCCTGCCTGCCTGGGCCTCCATGGGTTTTTTCCCATCTGGATACATCTCGTCTGCCACCCGGGATTTGCGTTCGTCCCTGCCGTTCCAGCCTGCTGTTCCTGAGAGCCCGGGATCAACTGCCCAGCGGTTTGTGAAGCCTTTGTTCCATCCCTTCCCGGGATCCCAGGGCACTGGTGCCGCGTGTTTCCCGAGCTCGCTCCGGAGCGCCCCCTGCAGCCGCGGGGGAACCATCGCACCTGCCCTGCTCACCGGGAGCCGCCAGCGCCCCTGCCGGCTGCGAGCGGAACTGCACCCAAGGGGAAAGGGCCTGACAGCCGAGAAGGCTGGGACTGGGTTTGTGATTGCTGTTACTGCCATAGTTGTTGTTGTTTTGTTTGACTGGTTATATACATATATATATATAGAGTAAAGAACTGTTATTCCTATTTCCCACATCTTTGCCTAAAGGCCCTTGATTTCAAAATATAATAACTTGGAGGGAAAAGGGGTTATATCTGCCACTTCAAGGGGGGCCTCTGCCTTCCTTAGCAGACACCTGTCTTTCAAAACCGAGACAGGGCAGGAGGGCGAAAGGGACTGTGGGAAGAAGAAGAGGGGGGAGGGCTGAACTGTGCCATGTGGTCAGCGCCATTATTCAGACACGTGGAGTGGGGGGAGTACAATGGCAAACAGCATTTAGAACAGTTTTCTGGGCTTACAACTGGGGAAGAGGGCGAGGGATACGGGGTTTGGGAAGGGGTCAAGGCAGCCTGGCCAGGGCTAACTTGACAGGGTGGCTGAAAAGACCAAGAGGGGTCAGAGAGAAGGTAGCAACTCTGTGCCTCTGGGCATAACACCCCCATTCGGTTTTTCCAATGAAGGGGAAGTGAAATGAGGAGCAGGAGGGGAGGAAGGAGGGATATGGAAAGAACTGCAAGGGGATTTGTGCTTTTCTTTTACTTTCTGATCCATTTTATGTAAGTCCCGAAGGACTAGAACTAGAGGAAAGAATTTTTCTCCAGAGGAGTCCTCTTTTTGCTTTAAATCAGCAATCTTATCCCCCACAGCCTGCCAGAAGGCAGGAGATTTTAAATTTGCAGGAGACACTTGAGGAAGGTAAAAGAAAAGCCAGCAAATAAACTGTTTTAACAGACCCTTTGAAAATTTAAATTAACTGAAAGGAATTTTGCAACTTGGAGAAAAACCTCTCATTGGGGCTGAGAGTTTTGATCCCATCTCTCTCTCAGCACTTCTTCCGCCTGCAAAATGAAAAAAGAAACAAAATATCAGGGACTGGGGATACTCGCACAAGTTTCAGAAATCAGTTAAAAGGTGTCCGGTCCCAAACTAAAAAGCACAGGTGGGGTTCTCTGAGGCACGGCTGCTCGCCAAAGTCAGTTCAGTGCACAATCAGTGGGACTTAGCAGTCTTCTCTCAGGACACTGCTCCTAAAACAGAGCAGACTGCACTGAGAGGCGTCAGCAAGTCCAAAGTCGCTTCTTCACGCCGTCCACCGACAGCCACGACGTCGCAGGGATCCACTCATGTGAGCCCCATGCTTGGTGCGCCAACCTAACGCAGTACTTGTGTTCGAGGCAAGAGCTCTGGCGTGCCCCAGGTCAGAGAGAGGCCAACTGCATTATTTCTGTGCGTCGCTGAAGCAACTTCGGCATCAGGAAAAGGTGCTGCTGGCTGAGCTAGCTAGCTGGCTTCTTTGCAGAGGGAACAAGGCAAGAGCCAATGGGATTGGCCCACGTTAGCTCGGAGACAAAGGAAGAGAGAGGCTGTTCTGGTCTGACTCCTAACAGGTTTATTGTTAGAAGTTTCGCAACCCAAACAAGCTCGGAAGGGATGGAATGCAATGGGATGCTCCCCCAAGGCTTGTCCCCAGTTTTTTAGGCAATTTGAAAACTGTGGGGAAAGGGGAAAACAACCAATGAGTTACAAGCCAGGGAGAGGATACAATTTAACAAGAACCACTGGGGGAAACTGAGAGGCGGGAGCTATAACAGAGAACCAATGAACAACCGAGTAACCGAGATCTTTCCCGAGCCGGGGGAGGCAGCTTGTACCCAGGCACTGCCCGGGGGGGTGCGGCTTAGGCTTCTGAGCCGCCCTTCGACCCACCCTCTGAGCCTGTCTCTTCCAGAAGCTCGATCCAGGGAATGGGCTGGGATTGATTGGCATCACACTGCCCCAGGCCCGCAGTGGGCTGGGTCGCTGCAACCGGCCTACCCCACACCCTGTTGGCGCAGGGCTGCATAGCACCTTCTTCCTCTCCAGCTTTCTGATCCTGAACAGTTTAACAAAAATTCTTACCTAGACAGTAGGAATAGTGCCTCTTTCCTTCCTCCACCATCTGGTTGACGTTTCTGCCCACTAGATTGCAAAATTCTATTTTTAACCTCTTCTGCGTAATGATTCTACAATGCCAGCCACTGATTGAGGCACATCTGCCTCCCACTGCTGTTCCTTCCCTTCACCTGCACCAGGCTGGGCCAGTCTCACACATGGCCACTCCTGGGAGCAGGGCAGCATGTACCAACAACCACCCCAAGCAGCCATGCACTAGAGGGAGTGTCCAGGTAGAAACCCTGAGGGCTAATTTGGGGGCTAGTGTCTGGGAGACCAGGTTATAATTTAATTAAAACCTCTCCTTTCTCACTGCTCCCTGCTGAAGCCTCTACCTGCCCTCATCTGCTTCAACTTACACCTCCAGCCCCTCTTACATGAGTATCTAAAGCCCCCTCAGGAGATGCAGTGCCCTGGTCCTGCTGCTTATATGTCCCTGAGCCTCAAAAATACATGTCAGTGCTGTGGGGGCATTTAACTTCTCATCTATGTGTTACTTCTTTTTTTGTTTTGTTCTCTCTTCTGGAAAGTGTTGTGGGTTTTTTAAGAGTCAAGGCCTCCTCAAGTAGGAGCCAAGATGGTGGCACTACCATTCAACAGCTTTGACCCATTTTTGTTTTACTTGCTGAATCAACTTGCTGGTTACAGATTCCTGCAATGACGAACTCACTAGGAAACCAGGAAAGGAGAAACATCCAGCATTCCTAAGAGCTTAATTTCCCATCCCTGCAGTGCCCCTTCATGGCTGTAGGCAGGATGTTGTATGGTCACCCTCTGCCTTACGACTGCCTTCTTTCAGTGCTTGAACAAGAAAGTATACAGTGTAAAAAGTTATTTAAAAATGCAAAACCTGTAAAAGACATTTCCAATACTACACGCCTTGTTTCTCAGGCAGGCATGCTGATCTCACAAATCATAGAATCACTTAGGTTGGAAAGACCTCTAAAATCATCAACCAAGTTTTAATCCAGCACCACTGTTGTTCTACACTACACCACAATCCTAAGTGCCACATCCAAATGTCTTTTGAAAACTTCTCTGGGCAGCTGGTATCAATGATTTACCAAAATTTCAGTGTAGAAATTTCTCCTAATGGCCAATCTAAAATTCCCCTGGTGCAATTTGAGGCCATTATGTCTCAATCTATGACATGTTACTTGGAAGGAGAGACTGATTTCCCCGTGCACCACCTTCTTTTTACAGCCTCCTTTCAGGGAGCTGTGGAGAGCCATAAGGGCCCCCTCTAAGGCTCCTTTTCTCCACAGTAAACACCCCCAGCACCCTCAAATTCTCCTCATGTTGGAGTTTTAGGAGTTCTCCTTTTGGTTTTTTTTTTTTTTTCCTCTTAAGGACTTTCCCCCCATACATATTGCTAGGAGACAGTAACGACTGGATACTTCAGAGAGACAAAAGAAGTCGTCACAGGTCAGGGGAGGGGTCCAGCTGGCTACTCTCTTTTACCTGAGGGTCCTCGTGCAGGGCAGAGATGCTGCAAGATTTAGACTGGAAAAACGGGGTTGGGTGGAGCCCCTACCTCTCTGGTGCTCTAGGCATTTGGAGGGGAGAGAGGCTGCTGTTGCTGTGGGGAGAATTCGTCACCTCTGCGGGGTTCTGCCTTCTGCTACTTTTCTTCTACTGTGAGTGGAGCTTGCTCACTGGAGCAGCTATTGCACTGGGACCTTATTTACCTCCCTACTGCACTAAACAAGGGACTTTTCACCATCTGCTCGGGTGCCTCAGGGAAAAAACCCCAGGATCCCGAGCCCGCCTTTCTCTGCCTACTAGCAGCTGGGCTGCCACTGCCCTGCCCCCGCCATTCCTTTGCCACTGCTCTGAGTCTTCACTACACTGCAGCTCCTCACTCCCTGCCTGCCGAGAAGTCCCGGAGTTCCCACCTACAGCTGTGGAGTTTGATACATCTCATCTATCACCCAGGATTTTGTGCTCATTCCTGCCATTAGACGCTCACGAGGGTCCTGCTGGGGCATGGGGATCAGCTGCCATGGGGGTTTGTGAAGCTTTTCTTCCATCCCTTCCCGGCTCACCCAAGCCACCATTACCGCGTGTTCCCCGAACTCACGCCACAGCGCCCCCTGCAGCCGCGGGGGAACCATTGCACCTGCCCTGCTCACAGGGAGCCGCCAGCGCCCCTGCCGGCTGCGAGTGGAACTGCACCCGAGGGGAAAGGGCCTGCGGCTGAGAGAGGGCTGGGACTGGGTTTGTGATTGTTTGCTGTTACTGCCATAGTTATTGTTGTTTGTTTGCCTTTTTATACACACTAGTAAAGAACTGTTATTCCTATTTTCACATCTTTGCCTGAAAGCCCCTTAATTTTAAAATTATAATAATTTGGAGGGAAAGGGGTTACATTTTCCCTTCCAAGGGAGGCTCCTGCTTTCCTTAGCAGACAACTGTCTTTCAAACCAAGACACCTCATAAAACTTGTGCTCCAGATCTGTCCCCATCTCTATTGCCATTTTCTGGACACACTCCAGCACCTCAATGTCTTCCTTGCAGTGACGGACCCAAAACTAAAGACAGGATTTGAGGTGTGGATGCTCTGCTTTCCTCAGAACCCAGGGAGAGGTGTAAAAGGACAGACTTTAGGTACTGTGCTCTGACCTGTGCTGACTGCACTAAGCAAGGCTAAGTATTTCTTTACTAATGCAGTTGGTTCATGTGTTCTTGGGTTATCAATTAACTGTGTAGCCCCTAAAAGTGAACCATGTCACTTCTGAGCTGCTACATGCTACTGAAGCAACTCTAGTGATTTATTTGTGAAAATTTATTGACCTGCCCAAGCTGTAGGTGCTCATTCACTCTTATTGACACATCCCCTTAGTTCCTGTTTTGAGAACATTGGTTAACTGACTCAAATTAAAACAGGTGACCCTATAGAAACAAGCGATTTCTAAATTCCCTTTACCTGGTCACAGCTGTGCCACAAAGGTGTTTCCCTTTCTCTCCATACATTATTTCTGTGCATTCCTGCTGGATATATTCCAGGGTTCTCCAGAAGGTCCTACTGCACAGAGCATGGACAGCAGCTCTACTGCTGCTTGAGCATAATCATTTCCATCTCCCAGCCTGCTGCTACCACAGTGCAGGCATTCCATCAGTGGTTTTGCTTGGATTCCAGATGCATCACTCTGGGCTGGTTCTTTTCCTGAGAAACTCTAGTATATAGGGACTGTTGGATATTTTTTGGCTCTTCCTTTCCCTATATGCCATCCAAACATTTTCACAGTGAGGTGTGATGTCCCTTCGAAAGTCTGCCAGGAAACAAACTTGGACAAAGGAGATGTTGAGGATGAACTCTCATTTTATATGATATCTAATTGGTTGCGCTTTTTTTTTAAGTGACTTTTATTAGTAGAACTACAAACATCTTTGCTGCCAAAGACTGATCTCTACCCTAGCAGTGTAAGCAAAATTATTCTTAGCTCCCCTTTTTTTTGCTGATAATAGGACCCATGGGTAGCTTAAGAAATATTGAGATAATTAAAATTTTGGATGGCTAAATGAAAAACTCAAGTGAAAAAACCCAAGTGAAGTAAGAAGAATTAATAAGCCCATGAGGTCACTGCTCATGTTCAGCTCATGTCAGGAGGCAGGGAACTTGCAGTCATGCACATGGCAGCTATCACCCACCATGGAGAAAGGAGGGTGGAGTCCACATCCCATCAGTGAGCTCATCTCCATTCTAATCCTACACTCTCCATATTTTTGGAGCACAACTCCTGTGGTTTTAGCAGGAACTGAGCTCAGCCCTGCCAGCCAAGAGGCGCAGAGTATCAGGAATTTCCAGAGTGCTCCTCAGTCCAGCCCACCCACCTCCAGCTGATGTTGTTTGTAAGTCCCTGGACCCTCTCTACTTAAAGAGAAATCTAGATCTGCCTACTCTCTGGACTTTCTGAGCTGTTGATCTATCACAGAGCTGAGCTTGGCCAGCCTGGGAATCTATCCTACAAACACTGGTGCATGCGCTGGTAAAAACTGATTGTCATGGGTTAGGTGTCTGTGAGTGCCTAAACTGCAGGGCAAATAAAAAAATCAGTCACATTTCTCAGATCCCAAGTGTATTAACCTGAAATGGAGAAATACTTAGGCAGTATTCAGGGAGGCTCCCAGTTCTCTTCCCTACTGCCAGCCAGAGCATCAAAGTTTAATATGCATTGTACATTGCACTCAGTCTGGTTTGGACAGCAGAGATCAGAGGGAGCTGTTTTTCCTGCCTGCATAAGGAGCTGGAAGAGCTTGTCCCCATGCATAGATGAGGAAGACCAGCTTTTTAATATAGGCAGCAGAGCTGGGTGTACAAAAGTGGGTTGGGGGTACAAAAGTGGGCACAAGGAACAACGCCCTCTTCCCATGTCATTTTTTGGGCTGGTTTTTGTGGGTTTGTTTGGTTTTGGGGGTTTTTTTGCTCCCTCCAGCAGTTTTCCAGCATACTTCAGAGCTTGTCAGGTTTGTAAAAATAACTGCCTGGATCTGAACAAAATTATTCTTGTGCTTTTTTAGAGCCCCTTGCTTATTGTGCTGCTGCAGCAATGGGTGAGAGAACATGGGCACACAAGTGGGCTTGTCTGCTGCAGGTTTCCTTCAGCTAATTGTTTTTAATAAATCTAATTCAGGTTTTGCAGGTCTCAATGTGAGTTTTTCTCCCTGAAAGAGTAAAATAGAAAGAGTCACTGATGATTTGTTCTTTGGCTCTCTTTTGGTGCCAATGCATCATTTAGCGCTACAGCAGCCATCAATACCCATTCAGCCACTATCAGACAGCTTTTCCTGACATTCACTGTGTCATTTAGAAAGTGATAAAAATCCCAGCTTGGAGCGGTATATTCTTTTGTGGTTTCCTACTTCCAGCAACCTTTTAAGGCACTGGACAAAATTAGCAACAAATTACTTTATGAATACAAAGTCCTTTTGTTGCGGCGTTCTGAGAGTTTGTAATACTGTCAGATTTGAATTAAATTTAACAAAAATTAAGCTGCTCTGTGTGGCTGCTTGCTTAGACAATGAGGTAATTATATATAGTAAGGAGATCTGTTTAACAATCACTCCTAGTCATGGCAACCTCACAGCATTATTGTGCTTAACATGAAGACAGACTGTTATATTGTTTTGGAATGTGGGAAACCAGCAATAGCAGCAGCACACCATAAACTTAATACATAGAGTAGGATTTTTAACATTGCCGGCTGCAGTGAATTGTTACCAATCTTTTTTTCAGCGAGTACAGTTTTGCACATGGGTTAAAAAACTATAAGATGCTCAGTAACTTGTACACTGTGCAAAAATACCATTATATCTAAGTTTTTGTTGACCAAAATAAAAACAACTCTAGGGGTGCTGGTTTTTCTTGTTTTGAAAGGAGGCCACAGCGCAAAATAGTCGTTGTCATTGTCCTATCTGCACGTCCCAATGAGATGTGATGGCAGTAGTAACAACAAACATCCTGGAAGAGACATCTTCACCACTTGGGTCCTGCCCCAGCAGTTCCCCTCTGCCTTCCTTTGGGCCGTTGTGCCATGGGCTAAAATAACTGGAGTATATGCTACTGTGAATTTACAGTGCTGGTGATTTTTTTATTTGGGCAGACTAATAGAAATGGAGAGTTCAGACACAGTACTTCACAAATGGCACAAGGACTTTTGCTCCCTCTGCCCGATCAGCCCTGAGAGCTGTTTACCTTGAAGGATGGAAAGGAGGATTTTATAAATAATGCATTTTTTTCCTGTGTTGGTAAAGTGTCTTGTCCAGGGCTAGAATAAGCAGCTCTATTTTGGGACTCTCCTTCACAAGCGTGTGGCATTTTAAACTCGGGGAAGCAGCTGGAAAAGAAAATGTCACATTCAGTTCTGTTCAAGACTGAGTTTTGAATCTTGGCTAAGCTTAACCAGCTGATCAAGGAATGTAAGTCAGCTTGCTGATTTGTGCCATTGAAAAGGAAACAGCTCCAGCCTAACCACATACGAAATAAACAGCCATGCTTTTCAAAGGGGACAATACACAAAGCTGTGAAAGTCTTCTCAGCAGAGCAGGAGGAGAGCTGGGAGGGAGGCAGCATCAGGGAGAACTTGTTTGGTACTGAGGGGCTTTATGAAACATTTGAGACACATTTCAAAATTGAGAGTGAAAACAGAGCCAAAATCTCTCATAGGGCAGCAGTAGCCAAGTCGAGATCCCAAACATCTCAAGTGCAGCTCCCACACTGGGACTGTGACACAAGCCAGCAGCACAACTGTTTGGCACAGGCAGCATCTCGGAAATCCAAAGGTCCATCTGTGGGAGAAAGTTATTGGGTGAGGAGGCGATAAGGTAGTCAGGAATAGCACATAAACACCAAGAAAAGCAAAGAACTGCACTCGGTTATGGAGTCACTAGTTATCATTCAGTAAAGAGTTCGGCGTCACTGTGCATAATGCCATAGGAACATTGAGCCCATGCTTCAGGAAGGTTGAAAAGGGAAATAAGACACAGAGAACCATGGGGGAAGGAAGAATAGAGAGAATAGAAAGGCGAATCCCTGTGCTTGTGTCTGCTTCAAGGGCCTGTTGTTACTCTCAAAAATAACACAGCATATATAGAAATAATAGAGCAACAGCTGTGTCACAGGTCAGAGCAACATTTGTGTGGGGAACAGAGGTACCCTGGGACTCTCCAGCCTGGGTAAGAGGGAACTTGATCTTCCATGTGCTGGTGGCTGCAGCGAAGGACGGGATGAGGAGATTTTGGCTCCTTCTCAATATCTACGACCTAAGGACATGAAATTAATTATCTTGCAACAGAACTGGAATGAGCAGAGGAAGCACTTTTCCATGTGGCACATAATTAAGCTCAAACACAAATAACTCTGGAAGCCGAAAGTATAATATGGTTGAAAATGTAATTTGACAAATTCACAGAGGAAAATCTATCATGGGCTGTGGAACACAAAGCCACAAGTCTCCAGCTCAGAAAGTCCCTGAGTAAAAAGGGCAGGGAGTTTCATGATACATTAGACCCCTTCCTGCACTCCTTTTTTAATTTCCATAGGAGGCAGAAAATGCACACCGCTGCTATCCCAGTGTTCCCAAATTAGCTGCCCAGCCTGCTGTCACTGGAGTGTCCTAAGACTCAGCTGTATGGCTGCCTGTACCCTGCAGGATCTATTGGGAAAACGTCTATCTCCTATTTGCAACTACTCTTCCCATATTTAGGGTATGTCCTGTGCCTTTTATATCTCAGTTATACAAAGATTTTTCTATTCCATGAGGAGGGTTGCTCACACTGTTACAGGGAAGAGCAAACAAGAAATTTTGGTGGGAGAAAGAGGTGCCTTGCAATAAAACAAAATTAAAATCCCTGTTAAAAAGCCTTACTCATGTTCTGAAGCAACACAAGGGAAAACACAGGAAAAATCAAGTGTATCAAGCCCATGGAAGTAAAGTGACTGTTAGAGCAAAGGAATTTGAGAGATTGATAGAATAACACTGAGTTGCACTTGGTCACAGGAAAGTATCCATTGTGTTGTCAGAGATGTGGTCCTTTAGGAGCCTTGCTCATAGGACAGGAGAGAAATGTCTCAATAAAGCAATGTTCTAAAAGAGAAATGTATTTTAGTATTCTATTGCAAGGTGAAAAATTAAATGTTCTTTGTAATGTTATGCATTATTTCCACATGAATCAAATCAGCTAAAACCATACTTTGATTTTTTCAATCTCTTTTGCAATATGAATATATTTTGAATATTTTAAGGTAGTATTTTGCATCAACAAATGGCTTTTTCAGAAAATTTGCAATGCATTTTAATAACCAGAATTAGGTAGTTAATTTTGAATTTGACATCTTGAATAAATAGATTTTTGCCATATATGTCTAGAGGACTTTAGAGGTGCTACACATTTGATGCCTGTGTTGTGAGCAAATCTACCATCAGTGTTGTGACACTGAAACTCACAGAGGAAATGGACTTACCAAAAAGAGCCTATGTGACAACAGCATTTAGTCAACACTTTGCACAAGCTTCTACGGAGAGACAGCAGAGCCCTATATTTCTGGTTGTGCTGCAATGCAAAGGAATAATTCGGAAGGGACCTTGCTATGCACCTTGCTGTACATACATAAACTCTGCCTGCCCTGGAGACTTCCAGATAGTGGATGATAGGTAAGAAATGTGAATAACTCCTATGAGCAAGTGAATACAGTGGGCTATTAGCCCAGTACAGCCCTCCTTCCTGCTGTTCAAGCCCCTGCAGGATGTAAACAATTATTAGATTATGTAGATTATATTATAGAGTGGAATAAAATATTAGTTTGAAAAGCTTGATCAGAGTCACATCCTAAATTAAGTAGAAAAGGAAGATTCCAGTCTAAATTTTGCAGACGTTTGGGGGTGGAAGCCAGTCTGCCTCAGGTTTTAGTCCTATTTTCTCCTACAGCACACTGAACTCGTCATCTCATTGAACAAGCTTTAGCAGTGAGCAACTGTGAATAAGCTAAATCCAGAGAAGTCTGCATGGAAAGGAGGAAAAATGCAGTGTTCTTCTCCAGAGAGCAGAGTTATCCATGAAAAAAATGTAACAGTACTCTAGTCTTTCTCAAAAACAAACAAGCAGGCATAAAACCCTCCTCTTGTCTTTGATCATACCGATCTTTATATAATCACCTTTGGATGCAGAGCTGGCATGGAAAATTCCAGTCCAAATGGTGAAAGTTTGAGAAAGTTATAGACATGAAACAAGGAAGCTATAGATGAAAACAGGTTTTCAACTCTACCTCAGGCAGATGCAATCAGTCTTCTCATTGAAGGGTGTGAAATCCATTTACTGAGAAGACAGCACAGTGTGCCCAAGCTGAAAAACCCCTGCTCTTGTGCACAGCGCCCAGGGTATGCAAGTGCACCCTGTCTCACACAAAATGCTGTGCCCACCCAGTTCTCCATACATACTCACATTTCACAATTACAGTGTCTTATATACAGGTGTAATCAACACTTCAGATGGATTGAACTGAAAATGTCCTCTGAGCAACTTTTCACAAGGGCTGATAGTGACAGGACATGGGGAATACTTTAAAACAAAAAGAGGAGAGATTTAGATTAGATGTTAGGAAGAAATTCTTTACTCAGAGTGTAGGGAGGTACTGAAAGGTGTTGCCCAGAGACATTGTGGATGCCCCATCCCTGGAGGTATTCAAGGACAGGCTGGATGGTGCTCTGAGCAACCTAGTCTAGTGGAAGATGTCCCTGCCCATGGCAGGGAGTTGGAATGAGATGACCTTAAAGGTCTCTTCCAATCCAAACCATTCTGTGATGCTGTGGTTCTATGATTTGTAACTCCTCTCTTCTGTGTCAATCTGAAAATATCTGTTCTGGTCTTACACTGCCCAGAGACCTTAGGGAGAATCTGGCAGACTTTCTATTTTGAATTAATTCTATATTACTGTTTCGCACATTTTTTGCTCTCTTTGAACAGATTCAACAGGCTTAAAGGCAGCAGAAGCATTTTTTCTAAAAATACAACTGATAGATAACTATGGTCTCCATGGGCTGCCTGTTGGGTCTTCTCTGATTTAGTAATGAACTGAATGATGTTGTGGTCACCTGTAAAAGCCTTGCCATGGAATAGCATTCTCCTGATAAGCTTCTCCTGAATAAAAGAAGAAAATTGCAAATACCTGGTCATGTTACAGTGAGGATAAAGCACAAACTGAGTAATACAAGAGTTTCATACATTTAATGCTTCCAGATGTTGACATGGTCTTCCTGCTTGCACTTCTCTTTTTATATTTCTTCAGTATCTCTTGTTACATGAATGGCTTGTTTTGTTTAGGTTGAACGTTTTCCTAATTCTCTTTCACTCTTTGCTTTCTTTAAATTTGTTAGGTATTGCTCCGGGACACAAAGTAAGCAGGAAATCGTGTGAGGCATCTTTTTATCTGTTTTTGTAAAATGTAATTTTAAAAGCAGAGCTTGTGTCCTCTTTAGATAGAAGAGCCAGAGAAATGGTACTATGCATTTATAAACTGCACAGTTTGTCACTAAGCTCATGTATTCTGCTACCAGCACTGAATATGCTATCTTAAACACAGAGGATCAAGAATTTAGGCCCCTATCTCAAAATCTGTAGGCACCTGAATCAAAATCTAATCAATTTTCTTGTTCTATCAGTGTTCTTTACTGTTTGAGTGCTGTAATCAAAGCATCTTCTTCGTGCACCACTGGCATTAAAGGTTCTTCAAGAAAAAATTAGGTTCTCCATTAAAAACATGAATTATTGAATTTGCATGGGGGATATAAATAAAGTTTAGTAAAATTCTCTTCCTGAAACAAAAGAGCATCTAGGTCAGTCATTGCTACTGTTGCTCTGCAGTGTTAATGAGAGAAAACTCAATAAATTTTTGTCACTTGGAATATGACTCAGAATAAGAGACAGATGATCTACTGATTAGGAAAGGGGGGAGTTGCTAATTTAATTAAGAAGTCAATTAATGAATTAAAATAGTACTTTAGATCTAAGTATCTAAGTCTTCAAAAAGTTTAGGAACACTGTAAGCATTTTTATTTCAAAAGCAGCCTAGATTAAGATTATTTCTCCTTAAGAGGTGACATCTCAGCTTTGCAGATGGAGAGAGGACTTTGAGTTCTAGAGAGATTAGTCACTGCTGGTAACATCACCACTATACAGTAAAGAAAGTATATTTTTGGGTATAATGTTACTGCCACACAGGGAAAGCAGTTCCACAGCTGAGGTAAAAGTTTGTTACTTTTTATGAAAAATGTTGACTGGGAAGGCAATCTTGTTCCAAATTTTTTTTGATAAATATTGTTTTGTCCAAAATTTCAAACCATAAAGGTTTGGACATGTACAAGCTGAAACACTGAAGCTGAAATAGCATGTGCAATTTTTTAGCCAAGTATTTCACCAGGCTGGATACTTAGTGGCTATTATTAAAAAGTTGTAAAGTTTAACTGTCCTTTGGAAATAAAATGTTTCTTTTTATAGAAAAAACAAACCAAACACTTGCTTAAGAAAATATTTTTTGTTGAGAAAACCAAAACAGTAACAGATTTAAGTATTGGTGCATGATACAGAACTGAAAATAGACATTTCCCCTAGGAATGTCCATTTCATCAAATTTTCCACTTTGACCAAGCTGTTGTTTTTCTACACACAAAAGTGGGGGAGGAGTTCCATGAGCATTTTTCTATTACTTCTATTATAATTTCTTACTCTTCGTATTATGCCCACCTTTGAGTTGGGTTACAGAACTGCTAGTTGCCCCCACCCCATCAGGTTTAGGCACCTGCCTGTTGCTGGGAATCACACAGTATTTTGTGTTGGAAAGGATCTTAAAGGTCGTCTTGTTCCAACCACTCTGCCATGGGCAGGGACACCTTCCACTAGACCAGGTTGCTCAGAGCTCATCCAACCTGACCTTGAACATTTTCAGGGATGGGCAGCCACAACTTCTCTGGGCAACCTGTGCCAGGGCCTCACTTCCTCTTCACAGGGAAGAATTTCTTCCTAATATCCAAAGTAAACTACTCTCTGTCAGTTTGAAGCCATTTCCCCTTGTCCTGTCACTCCAGGCCCTTGTAAATAGTCTCTCTTCATCTTTCTTGTGGACTCTCTTCAGGCACTGGAAGGCCACCATGAGGTCACCCCAAAGCCTTCCCTTCTCCAGACTGAACAATCCCAGTTCTCTCAGCTTTTCCTCACAGCAGAGGTGCTCCATCCCTCTGATCACCTTGGTGTCCCTCCTCTGGACTCACTCCAACAGCTCTAGTCCTTCCTGTGCTGGGCCCCCCGGGCCGGAGGCAGCTCTGCAGGTGGGCTCCCAGCAGACTGGGGCAGAGGGGCAGACCCCCCCTCCCCTGCTGCCCACACTGGGGGTTCAGCCCAGCACATGGGGGATTCTGGGTCCCAGCGCACATGGCCAGGGCATGGCCACCTCCTGACCTTCAGCACCCTCCGGTCCTTCTCTCAGGGCTGCTCCATCTGCTCATTCCCCAGTCTGGAATAACGAAAAGGCTTCATTTGGAGCTTATTTATGACTTACTAGTTTTCAAGTAGGCTCTCTTCCACCACAGCAATTTTTTCCTTCACACATTTATTAGCAAGCAGATGCCTCCAGCTAACGCAGTTCTGTGCTCGAGGCACGAGCTCTGGCATGCCCTCGATCAGAGGGAGTCCAGCTGCGTTACTTCTGTGCATCGCAGAAGCGACTTTAGCATCAGGATAAGCGCTAGCTGTACGCACTCGCTGGCTTCTTTGCAGAGGAAACACGTCAGGAGCCAATGATATAAGATCACGTTAGCTCGGAGATAAAGGAAGAGAGAGGCCGTTCTGGTCTGGCTTCCAACAGGTTTGTTGTCAGAAGTTTCACAACCAGAACATGGCAATGATCTTAATCTAGGATCCCGCCGAGGGGCTTTTCCCTCAGTTTTATAGGGGGTTTGAAAACCGCGGTGAAAGGGGAAAACAACCAATGAGTTACAAGCCAGGGGGAGGATACAATTCAACAAGAACCAATGGGGGAAACCGGGAGGCGGGAGCTATAACAGAGAACCAATGAACAACCGAGTAACCGAGAATTTTCCCGAACCGGGGGAAGCGGCTTGTACCCGGGAGTAGCCCCGGGGGGGTGTGGCTTAGGCTTCTGAGCCGCCCCTCGACCCACCCTCCGAGTCTGCCTCTTCGGGAAACTTGATCCACGGGACGGTCCGGGGTTGACTGGCATCTCGCTGCCCCAGCGCCGCAGTGGGCTGGGTCATAACATCATCCAGCTCCGCTGCAAGACTAAAATCTTCAGTCAACTCTTAACTCCATTTGGTCATTTAAAATGCCACTTACTCCCAAGAGGCAGGTTTTAGATTGCCTCTCCTCCCCTCATTGTGCTTTTCCACAGCAACAGGGTCTTATGTGGAAAGAAAGCTATTCCATGAGGGGCTTAAACTGATTTTTTCCTGCCATCCCTTGCAGTGTTGTGGAGCAGTAGAAGAAGTGACTTGGGATCCTTAGGCACCAATTATGCCTGGTTCAGACCGGGATGTCTCAGTCCTATGAGAACTCAACAATGGGATTATTCCTTTGTCATGGGCGGAAGCTCAGTCAGGCTGCAGTGGACACAGGAGGAGGGGAGTGAAAGAGAAAAGTCAGGGGAACACAGAAGTTGAAATTAAGAACCTATGTGATAGTCAGAAACTGCAGAAAAAGGCCGGATTGTGCCTGGCAACCTGTTTTTAAATTGGCTGACAAGAATCCAATGTGTTGTTTGGGTAAGGATACTGTGCCGGCTTATAAGCAGAGCCAGTCATGGGAGGGGAGAACAGTGCAAATCGCCAGTTTTTCTTCCACTCATCTCTTCGGCTCAGACTCCCAAGCAGCAACAATGCTCTCCAGCTGCTGCACTGGGACTGAAGTGTCAGGTACTGGAGCTTCAGCTGGTCTGAACCTGCCAGTGTCCAGGGAATTTGGAGGCTGAACACAAGCTGAAGACATGGCCCTTCATTATAAAAATTATTGTGCTCTGTTAGCAATAAAGGGAGGGAAGACATCCAAAGAAGAGGGAGGGCTGAGAGGGGATGTGAAGGTGAGCCAGGCTGCCTAACATCATCTGGAGCTTTAACACAGGCTCCCCATTGTGCTGGAATGTCTTTTAATTTGTAATCCTCCGTGGAATGGGCTTTGGCAAATCACCATCCTTTTGTGCCTCTCTTTACCCACATATGAACTGCAAAGTGATAAACACTATTTAACTTCCAGGTCAAGGGAAGTCTTCAGCTTTTAGCATCCCTCTTGATTTGAAAATCTTCCACTTGTTTCTTTGTCATGCACACAGAGATTAAGAGAGCTGAGGTACTTTGAGGTGTCAATGGCACTTCAGCATTTCTGTGTGCTGCATGTGATAGGTGTGCAGTGGAGCAGCCACAGCTACACCTGGGAATATGGACTCAGAGACAGAATCAGCCTGGTTCTGGCTTTTGCTGTTTACCGAGGCCAGCAGAGGCTGTTCTAGGAATATTTCGATATTTTACAAAATAAGCCTCAGTAATTCCCAAGAATATTGTCATCTTCAATAAATGAGTATCTCCACTCCTTCCCATGAGACTTTCACTGAAAATGAGATCACTCTTCCTGACCTGAGCAACTGAGGTGAATCTCAGCAGGAATTTCTGCCAGGGATGCCTTTGGCTCATAATGTCACTACCCATGTCCTACTCAGAAATCACCATCTATTGTTGAAGCCTGTAAAAATGAAAGATGTTCAACCTCTTTGGAATATTTCTACCAGTTTTATTCAGATCAGGTCCGTTTTGTTACACCCAAAGTGGAGATACACCATGGAAGAGCTGACAGATGGACAGAAGGGGAACATGACACAGAACTTTGTCATGGTCCTTGTCACACAGGAACCTTCCCAGAAGCGCAAGGCTGTACCGATGCTCACATAAACATACCCGATAATCAGGTACACTGCAGATTTCTCCTTTGGGGATAAGTCTCAAATTAATTATTTACTTGCAAAGGAAAATTCTGGAACTTTATCTTTTGCTTCATGTATAACTTTTTTTCCATCTAATTTTCTTGGTTCTTCCATCTTTCATTTCTTTACTGTTATATCTTCCATTTACAAGCCTATTTTAAACTCCGTTCCTCAACCATTCAATTTATTATCTCTTTTTTCTTTTCCACTCCAGCCATGGACAACTTGGAAAAATCATTCTTGGACAAGTCATTCTCTTATTGTCAATGTACCCATCAGAGGATACCTGACTTTGCCACACTGCAGTGTTTCATATTTTGGTGGCCAGGAAGCGGCACAGCAGCCACCACCAACACTTACAGCCCAACCCAGCCAGAAGAGACTGCTGCCCAAAAGCCTTGATCTCATTTTGGATCCCAGCCTCCTGCCATGGCCTTCCAGCTTGTTGGGTCCCATGGTCACATCATAAGCTGGGTCAAGAAATGCCCTAGTTGAAAATGAAGTGCTCTCAAAAGTTGACTTTTGGGGGTCAGGCTGCTCCTGCCTAGGACTGCATCAAGACTGGGAGTCTCCAAACAACCTTTGGCTGGTAGGCTCCCATTGATGGGAAGTGGTGAGTGGCAGAGCTCAAGCCTTTGCTACACATTGTTCATGTGTTTGCCAGGAAATTTGGCAGAGAACTCCACAGTTTTACTGCTGTGTTTCATTGGAATGGCCCTAATTTTGCAACACCTGGTGTGTAGTAGCCTGTGGAGTGTCTGTACTGTGTGAGACTACAGCTTCAACCTCTTAAACCATGACCCTTCAAGATAAAGAACTGTGAGAACACAACTTGAATTGCTAAAACTTAAAAAAAACCCCCCAAACTTTAAAATATATATTATTCCAATTATAAAGTGACAAAATGAGCTCACTTTAGTAGGTGGAGCAATGTTATTACTGTAACTAAACCACTGTTACTGCTTATCATTTAAAGAGTGGGTGTTACATAGATAAAGATTGCAAACTTACCTTGTGGAAAATTCAGGGCTGTGGAGAGGAGCTGAAAAGGTTTCCAAATCAGAGAAAAATTTTGTGACTTCAAAAATCAGTAATGGATTAAAATTTGCTTTCAATTTAATTTAGAACAATGAATGTATTTCCAATAATTCATTTGGATAATGTTTTTTCCATCTCATTTGAGCTTCTCTTATGTTAAATATGATGTGTTAGCTGGTATATTTAATATGGAACATGTTAGATACTTTAATATAGAAAGAAAATGAAATGAAAACATGATAAAGTCAAAACAATTTTATCCTATATCAAAACAAAATGTTTTGATATTATTGAAATAAATCAAGAAAGTAAAAATGAGATGTTTTGACTTTTTCTTGTTAAAAATATTTGTTGAAATTGACACATTCTTGCAAAACATTTGGATTTTGACAAACAGAAATCTTTTTTACAGAAGAATTGTTTTGCTGAGCTCTAATTAAAAACTGGCTAACTTACAGTTAGTTGTCAGTGGCGAATTATTACTGTGAGTCAACTATATGATGAAAGGGATTAGTTCATGGGTCAGTGCTATTTAATATTCTGATCTGTGATCCTTAAATAAACATTAAACCAGTTCTGAAAAATTTCTAGGCACTAAGGAGTTTGGCAGAGTGACCAGGGCCATCACACTGTAATGGGGATCAGTTTGGGAGACCTGTGACTCAAATATCAGCTGTTTCAAGTCAGAAAAATCCAGACATTTCCCCCACAAACAACTCTGCCTTGTCAGGACAGGATCAAGGGGTTTTAATGGATAAATAACTGAGCAGTAAATGAAAGCAGGGGAGAAACAAGCAGGATACTGAGAGGAGACCAATGGAGGAAGGTGGTGTCCTCCTCTGATATCAACAAGATAAAACTGTGAGAGTGGAAAAATACACTGAGGAAAGAATAAGTCAAGTTAGTACCCTTTGTTATTTTGCCCATCAAAGACTGAAAAGTGATGAGGGAAAGTGAGGAAAAAAGGTTACTGGGGTTTTTGTAAGGACAGAGTTTTAAAAAGGAGTTTAAAGCAGACAACTTTAAAGGGAAAATGAAGCAACTTCTTTTACTGGTGAGTCTGAGTGATCATAGAAACATGGTACTTATCAACATGGTGAACTCATCATTTCAGGATGTCTTTAAATCAAAATTTTACTGAAGGCACAAGTTATTTTGGTTCAGCCCAGGAGAAGAAGGGGAAAAAATATCTGACGAGTTACAGAAAAGAACAGAATAAGTGTTTTTTTAAATATCCACTACATTTATAATCTGTGGGAGTCTACGCATCAATTATTTGCACATGGTGAGTAATCTGAAGATAGCCAAGATTTTTTTAACTGAATCAAATTATGCCAAAAATCAGGAATTTATCATCAACACTTCAACAGTTGTTGAAGGTAGATGTTTAGATTAAAAACACTGTCCTGGACATGGTTTCACAAAATTATTTCTAACTCAAAATTTTGGTACTACATTTAATGAGACTGAGCTTTTAATGAGCCTTCATTTTAGGAGCAGAATGAGAGAAATGATCTAGAATCACTGCCCTGGTGGCAAGGAGGCTTACACAGATGCAAGAGGGATACCTGCTTTCCTTCCTGATTCAAAGCTTCCTTGGTGCCTCATACATTGCCCAAGACTTTGGGATATTTTCAGCAAACAGAATATTTCTGTAGAAACATTTTACTCTCAGCAAGCACCATTTCATCAGGAAAGAATTTAAAAGCTTGATCAATATAATATCAGTGTTTAATTACTGCTCATGCTACAAAACTCATTGTGCAGAACTAGGTTTGCAATTTATATTTCTATTGTGTTCTTCTCCACGTGTAAAATGGGAATCTGATCTTCTTCTACCTTTATATCCATTGTAAGGTCCTTGGGTGGAAGACTTTCTCTCTCCCTGTGTGTGTGTACTTACACAGAGTAAGAAGCCTATCAGCTTGTTTGTAATACAGATAACGCTTGTCCTTCTATTGCTCTATTTTAAAAAAAATACAGCCAACAGTTAGGAAGTGCAAGTCAGAGCTTTTATCTGCCACCCATGACTTGAATATTATGTATTTAAATAAAATACTGAATTATTTGAAGGAATGAATTTCTTGTATGTCATGTGTTTCTTTGCAGAACAATGTGACAGTGAGATAACATTTTGCAATTTCAGATCATTTCCCATGGCAAGGAAATTGTATTTGACAGCCAGCTGGTTTCTTTTACTTAATGTACACATGATGGATACTGGTTAGGACTGATGTTTTCACTAGAACATTATCAACAACTAAGTCTAATAACTGATACAATGACCAAAAATTTTGTATCATCTTCAGGTATTTTCAGCCTATATTTATAGATAAGTTAACATTGTATTTATTTTTTGTGTTATAGTTGTTATGCAGAATTGTATCTCCCATTTTTTTCTCAAAGGCAAATGGATTATTTGCAGCAAACCTCTGATTTAATCTTGCCACTCTATTCAATATCTCCTCCCCCTAATCTTGGGTGCTCCCTTTTATTTCATATCCATGTTTTTAAGCCCTGCACTGTCTCCCATGGCAGTGCACCTTTTCATTAATCCCTTTTCTCCATTACCTGTCCCATAATTCATTCCTTGTCTTTCTCCTCCGTGGTGCTAGCTCCTCTTCCCATTAGGGAGACATATTCTTTTTTCTGATCCCTTCAAATAAAGATCCCATATTTCAATAAATGAATACCCCTTGATACTGTTATTATTATCTGTGATATATTAAAAAATGACTGGATGTGGCACCAAGCACTCTGGTTTAGTTGACAAGGTGGTGTTTGGTTAAAGTTTGGGCTCAATGATCTTTGATTTCCTTTCTAAACTTAATGATTCTGTGATTCCATGATTTTACTCTTCCCCCTATAAAACACTACCTCAGACAACTCCTCTGTTTTAACCACAAACATTAGTATTCACATAGGTCAAGATCAGAGTAAAACATTTTCTTTGTCTAGTGCATAAGATGCAGAAAATAGTTTTTTCCTTGTGCAGAGTTATTAGACACAATTTGATTTGTTTTCTTTGGTTTAATCTGTTTCTGAAATCCTGCTTCTAGTCAGCAACTGCAGTGAGAGACTGCACCTTTTGGGTCAGACTTAGAATCACAGAACCATTAAGGTGGGAAAAGACCTCCAAGATCATGGAGTCCCACTTTTGACTCAGCATCACCTTCTCAGCTAAACCACAAGTGGCACGCAGAGTCATTTCTTGAGCATTTCCAGGGATGATGACTCCACCACTTCCCTTGGCAGCGCATGCCAGTGCTTGACAACCATTTTGGTGAAGAAATTCTTCCTGATGTCCAACCTGAACCTGTCCTGGTGCACCTTGAGGCCATTTGTTCTTGTCCTGTCACTGGCTGCCTGGGAGGAGTTGCGAGTCATTGTGCATCCCCAGGACATACAGCAAGGAAAAGCTTTTGTTTCCTGTACAGCTCTACCAGGCCGGCACCTGCATGACATCTTAACTTGCAGAGGTGGGTGAATTAAGTTAGCTCTGCTTTATGTAGAAGAAGCATGAAGGAGCTGCAAGACAGTTTGATGCACATAAAACACTGCCACTTGCTTGTTATCGGAATTGCTAAATCTAGATAAGTGTGCTGGGACAGTCAGGAACCCACTGTTCCTTCTGTAGCTTTTAAACACAACCTGTTGCACAATCCAAATGAGTAAAGACCAGCCAGTAGACCTCTAGACATCATTTTTCCAAACTTGAGAATAAGTTTTACCTTCAAAGCTCCACTGAATTTTGTAACAAGAGCCAAGGGAGTCCAGTGAATCCATGTGCAGAGGCTAGATCAACATTGCAGTTTAGAGCAACTTGGGAGTTCTCACATTGTCACCACAGCCCAGAGAAAAGTAGAGCACCAGCTGCTCATAAGCTGAAGCTTCAGTCCAACTTTCAGAGAGCATCTTAAGTATTTAAAAGGTCAAATAAAATTTTTTTGTGTCTTCCTCTCTCCACAGTCTTTTCTTGTTATTTCACTGATAAAATCTGGGGAGGACATGCTGCTGTTTTTATAGTGCAACAGGATTGGCAAAGCCCCACTTTAGAGAAATGTAGGTTGTAGCATGCATGACTAATGATTAATGATGCTCATTAAAAAATGAAGTTCTGATGAAATTCATTAATGCTTGGCTTGAGTCTTGCTAACAGTTATGCAACATTAAGAGCAAGGCAATTACAGATCTTGGCTGCAACTCATTGAGAGATAAAAGAATACCCTTCTTCCTTTTTAACTCAACAAATGACATGCTGCACTACAGAAAGGAGCTGTCTTGAAAAAGCTTCTCCAACAATGAGACAGAGCCTGCAGCTCCATTGCCACCTGCGGGTGTGTGCTGGAGCCTGTCATGCTGTTTTATTTCCCAGAGCACAGGGAAAGAAAAAGTATCCACAGAAAAGAAGGATGAAAAGTAAAAGCCATACTTCTGACTTGCCCTGGTGATGTGCTGAGGCCTGAGCAGCAGGCCTCACCCAGAGTTGATTCACAAGATGAATCCTGGGTGCTGTGTGACTAACGCCATCAGTATTACTTAGCTAAAAATAGATGACAAAGATGCTTATGCTAGCTCTATATAACCTGGTGTAGTTATCTGCAAGAAATTTATCATTTTAAGAAACTTTCCCAACTGACATGAATAGAGGCTTATTTGTAGGGTATTTTAGGGGAAAACCTTACCAGCTGAGGCCTGGGCTCTGGCCAAGCCCTGGCCCTGGCTGGTTAGGAAGTATGCCCTCAGATCCAGGAGTTTCTGTGCTAAAAATATAATCAAGTCACTTTGACTTACTGATTTGGGCCTATAAAAGCTGGGCCCACTTTCGGGGTGAATTTGGAGACTTCACCTATGGGTGGACACACTGTGTAGGATTTTCCCAATTGCTGAGAAGGGTTCTGCAGGTCCTTGCTGTGAAACTGCCTCCAGCAGCGACTGCTGACTCTGGATGATGGTAAAGTATTTAGGCAAGTGGTGATATATCTTTCTCAATCACTATCCTTTCTCTTGTATAGTAATGATTAGATGCATTACCTTGCTTAGTTTTGCTTGTTGCTAAAGCCAAGTGCATAGATTTACTGGATGTATCATTTTACTTTTGTGTTGTCTTTATATTCATAGAAAAATAAGACCATTCTTTCTATTGGTGTCTGTGTCCTTTAAATTGCTCAACTGGCAGAACAGATGGTCAGCCAGAAAGTAGTTTCAGGTAGACACCACCTTTGGCTTCTCAGGCACATACTATTGCTCCAACAATTTTAATTATTGATCCTTTCACACTCCTAAAAATCTAAAAACTAGATGAGCAACTTTATTCTAAACAGCACAGCAAGAGACCAGGATGAGGGTAAACTGCAGATTGCTTGTAGGGAATATTAACAAGGAATGGGAAGGAAACATATATAGATATAATTATTGTATCTATTAACAATGTATACATGTTAAATATATTAACCTATAATCCTATATACATCCTAAATAACACAAATCAGCTTTCTATTGTTACTAAGGTTAAATGTGCTATTTTGAATTCACTCAGGAAGACTCCTGGGAGTGCACACTTTACATAGCTGATATTTAAAAATGATAGGTAGTGTAGTCCACTACACATGCCATTGTTTTCCCTCCTATTTTATGTCTGTACTTTGCTCTTTATCTAAAGAAGAATTAATAACTTATTCAGGATCATCTTTTCTGTGGTGGCCTCAAAAAACCTCTTCATTACTTCCCATGGTCAGCTTCTATCTCAGAGCTTACTCTGAATTTTCTGGCCAAGCTGTGAAGGAAGGATTTTTACTTAGGGAAGAAAAGAAAGATTCCAGGTTACCTTGGATTAATTCATCAACACAGATCTCCTTTCCACTGTAACTACAACAGTGAACAATAACTAGCCACAGCATAGCCATCCCTGTGGAACTTTGAGGATGTGAGCAGTGGATGCCAGACAAACACCATCTCTTGGCTCTAGGCAGCAATTCAGTAGGGATAGTAACCCCAGAAATCCAGTCATAGTCTGAGTATTTTCTGTTAAATTGAAATCATAGAATGGTTTGGGTTGGAAGGAACCTTAAAAGATCATCCAGTTCCAACTCCCTGCCATGGGCACGGTCACCTTCTACTATCCCAGGTTGCTCAGAGCCCAATCCAATCTGGCCTTGAACACATTCCAGTTGATCCACAAGCAAGTGTCCAACCCTGTGCCACTGGCACTGGATTCAGAGCCTATTTTCAGCATCATGGATCAGCCTACAAAATGGTCCCCAGAGTTAAAACAGCCCTTATGGGGCATAAATTAAACTTCAGAGCAGCCCTGACTTGCCATGCTTTCCTCCTTTTCCTCAATGGCAGTGAGCCATGTTCAATCTAATTCCTGTCTCCCATGTTAAATTTCAGCAGACAATGACTTAAGCCCATTTAATACGCAAAGCTGTTAACAGTTAACTTTGTGCAAGCCATATTCTGGCTCAAAATATTTATTTTTAGCTGCATTGTCAATCACATAGAGAGGCATGTATTTGGACACAAGTCAAAACCCTTTAAGAGCTCCTAACTATTCTGTATCAAGAGTTTTCAAACCTGGGGAAAACTAAATCATCACAATATAGCTAACAGCGCCGTTAGAAACCAACTTTATTGTTGCAGTTTGAAATTATTTACACAATATAAATCTCTTTGAAAGGTACATTACTTCATTTAATCAGAAGTAGAAGGCCTTAGAATAGTTTCAATCACATTTAGCTCAAAAGAAATACAATTCACTCCAATGAATAAATGATGCACCTAAACACCACAACATACAAGGGGCACGGGGACTGTTTTGGGGGATTACAGTGCTAGAATATGACAAAGGCTCTTCTATAAATTGAGCTTAGTTTACTCACAGGACGCAAGTGAACTCATGTTTAAAAGAACACTGAAAAATCTGCTGTAACAAAGAAAATGACACAAATTGGAATATATTCCTAATATGCTGTGGCCCTGTCTCTGCAAGTGTTCAAAGGGTTTTGGATGAAGAGGCTTAGAACCAATAGCTCTAACTGGAAGTCACACCTTAGAAAGATTGGATACATTCTCTGTGCTGAGACTATTCAAAGCACTTGTGTACAAAGCAGCAGCATTAACTACCACACTGTGATACAAAATGGTAAATGGAAACTTGCTACAAAAGAAAAGAAATCTTTCACACACTGAAGACTGGACACTTATTTTCTGATAACACTTAAGGATTACTACTACCAAAAACTTAGAAACATACACTTTTTCTCCAGTTCACACTTTATTTTATGGCATTTTATACTATATTTTTCATGTTTCTCTTCCAAGGTATCTTTCATCTTGCATTTTGAACGGGTGTCTACATGGGAAAAAAACCCAAAACCAGTTAACAGAGGAAAAACACAGTTGCAATGCCAAAAAAATAGGCTGGTGCAGGACCTGAAGTTATTTCAGCATTTAGTCTCAAAGTTTGCTTGCTAGATTTCAAGTAACTTGTTTTTCTTTCCTTTTCATTTCCACTAAGTTTCCCTCTGTGTTATCTCTCTATAAACATCAAATCAAAGATATTTGGGAAGTCCATGAATTAAATTCCACACCACAGGGAAACTGTGATAACAGCTTGACAAATTTAGAAGGCTGCAGAAACAGTGTGAAACCTTGAACCAAAAATTTGGTCATCTGGTGAAGTCTGGCCATCTAAGATCCCAGTGGTCTTCAGGGCCATCCCAGTCAGTTTTCTGACACTTCCCAATAGTAATAAAACCCTTTAATAAAAAGAATTTGGTGCAGAGCACCATCCACACTATTAATACACAGAAAAGCTCAAAACACAATGTATTGCAAACTAATCAGCTACAAAGGTGCTTTCTTTTTTATAAATTATTTTTTGAAGAGTCTCTTCCCTCTCTCTCCAGGTTGAGTGGTTTCCTAATTATCTCTATATAATAATCTCTACAGATCAGACCAACTGTAAAAGTCACTTAAAAAAAAAAATAAAAAAAAAAAATCAAACAATGCCTTTTCAGCACTTCACTTGGATGGAGCACCTCCTTATAACCAGCCTGTGCAAACATTTCACATATTTTCCTTCCCACTGAAGGTCTCTAAGTCACAAAGTCTGGTTTAATCCAACACATTCCATCCAGAATGGTGTGGTGTCTCACTGTTGAGAGCCCCATTCCTAAAAATCCTGTGTTTGGCTAAGAGAACATCTATCTTGCACAAGATCAAAGGTCTTGGCTTTTCCTATCTTTCACAACTATTGAAAACAATCAGTTTGCCACTCACAGTCAAAGAGGGAGGAAAAATTGTCTGCAAGACAGTTCCACACCAGCCTTGAATTTCCCTTAAGGTTTGAAAGTTGCTTTCTGATCCACTACCATAATTACAGCCTGCTTGGTATGGAAGATGACAGCAGACAGTTGCCAAATCCAGCAGTTTAGCAATCTTAAAACACAACAAATAACACAAAACATGAGAAAAAGGAACACACGGCCACCTAAAACACATACTGGTAAGACATGGTCAACCTCCTCTGCTAACTACAGGAAGAACTGCCCCAAACAAGAGATTATAGTGCCACTGGGGTTTAGAACAAAGTTTTATTTAATCAAAAAGTTACCCAATTTTAAGATTTCTTTTGGTATGAGTAACAAGAGTATTTGTAAGCTTTTGTTACGTACCAAAGGCTTTTAAAAAATCTGAACTTTATTCTGAAACAAACTTTACTCTCTATAATTTTCTCTTGTCCTTAAACCATGAGAGGAAACAAGCAAATACAGTTCTCATTGCTACAGCAAAAACTTGAGTTTCCAAGTGAATTATTTCCTTTTACTTACGTTTACCAAGCCCATCCCTCCTCTTGACTAGTACTTCTTGGATAAACTCATTTCCCAAGGCCTTTGTAACTTAAAAGTGTCACCACAGGTAAGACATACTACGTCAAGATCATTTTGTCAGATGGAGAACAAGATTTGCAAACCAGAATTTTCCAGCAATTATTAAACACACCAGTGAGAAGAATAAACTAGAATAAACTAACAGCTTGAAGGACACTATGGAGTTCATAACAGACAATGATAGGCAACAGTGATGAAATCTAGTCAGGGAAAAAACGATCCTTCATTATGTCTGTGTTTCCAAGGTTAAAGGCCTCTTCAGAAAGGGACTTTTTACACAAAAAAAAATTCTGATGAGAAATCATGTATGACAAAGCAGAACATAATTTTAGTCCAAAAGGACCTAGTGATAGCCAAGTATGAAAAGGAAGATTTTATATTCATGTTTACGCTAAAATAAGTAGGGTTTTGGGCACAAGGAGGAGGGGGAGGGAATCGCACACAGGGAAAATACCCCCACTATAAGTTTTAAATACTCTAAAGGGGTACCAATAATTCTCATGTTGAGGTAAATTAATTGACAGAACTATTTGAGTGATTTGGACATTCAGTATAAGCATTTACAAATTAGCAACTAATCCTATTAGAAGGCTATATCCACCAAAAGCATTTAAGTTGAGGGACTCCTATCATAGCTACCTCAACCAGTGTCCCCATGGGAGCACACACTTCAGGAGTGCTTCAATCCAACACCCTTAGTTTAAAAGTGAACAGCATTCAAGAATGCATAGGAAATTTAAATAAACAATTTTAACAGCTTTCCCTATCCCACCAGTACTGCATATACCTCTGACACATGGTTTGCCCTATTATTAGAACTGATTTTCTGTTAATCTAAGTACCATATAAATCTCTTTATTCCCAGAATCATTCCCAAGAGCAAGATTTCAAAAAGCTAATGAGGGAAAAAAGACACTGGGTGTCCAAGGCTATAAATGGATATCTTAACATGGAAGTATTATGCTCCATTATAAGTCAATTTAACAAAAGAAGTCCACACACAGAGTTAGATTTCTTCTTTACATCAAAATTTCTACAAAATAGGAGAGAATACAATGCAATACACAAGCCCATAAATGCAAGATACAGTACAATTCACACTAATTTACAAATGGTTATTTACACTGTTGTATATACATATACAGTCAGACCTGGTTAATGCAAATTTGGTACGTCCTTTTAAAAAGCAAAACAACAAGTGTCAATGAAAGTATTTAAAATTATGCGACAGGAGACTACTGACCATTCAGAAATCTTTAGTGCTTGGGTAACCTAAGAAATTAGGCCTGGATTAGCCAGATCTGACTGCAGAAATGAGAAGGAAAAAAATCACGCTATTCTGCTTTACAAAAGCAACCAGGCCGCTACGGTCTATTGACTTGATGCTATTCCTGCAAGAATACCCAGATTAATAATCCTCTTTATATTTACAATATAGCTTTAACTACAGCAAGAATTATTAATTTTGGCATTCATGCCCTTAGTTTAACAAAGGCAACAGAGTATCTTCTTGGCAAGTCACAGTCAAAACTACTACAGGATGTTTCTAGAGCTCAGTCATTTTGTCCTCCTTCAAATATCTTCATGTTGCTTTTAAAGAGACTGAGATAAATTAAGTGAAACAAGTATATGTTCTCTAGTACCTAACTTACATTCAGAATGTCCTGTATTCACAGTTTCAAGCTACCTTATCATCTGCAATGCAAACTACTACTTCCAACTTAATGTATATGTAGATATTCCTCAGGAAATGAGGATACCCTAGTGCTACTGGCTCAAACAGATGTGGAACAAGGCTCAAGGTAACTGGGATTTCATTTTGGGAGATGTTTTACAGTATTTCCTCAGAGTTGATCACGAATGGATTTAACCTGCACTTCTCTTGAGAGAAGGCTGATGCGGAGCAGTGTTGAAGTGTCTGAAGTGAATTCCAACGTGCAAACTTAAAGCCTTGACCAGTACTGCAAAGTCAACCACTGTAACCTGTGACAGTCCTTGTGCTCCTTCAAAGTGGCTCAGGAAAAGCTTGGAGTATTTGCTACCTGCTTCAAAGTGCTTTTATGTGATTCACTCCACAAGGATGAGATTGAGCTGCACTCAGGAAAAGCTTTGGTTCTGCGGAAGCAAACTTCCACTCCTACAGTTATTGCTACTTGAGCTATACAAACAAAAATACTACTGACAAAAATTACAGTAACTCCAAACCTAAGTAGTACTAGTACCTGAAAAGGGAATGTGTTTTGCCAGCCATTGGGAAACTTAGGATCTGTCAAGTGTTGGATTTCCCAAGACCAAATGAACTTCACAGCCTTCTTTCAAAATGTTTCACAAATACAAAGCAACACTGTCAGAAATAAAGCCACTGCTTGGAAGAAAATAGTAACAAAGAGTTCAAAAATCTTTAGCAGTCTTAGTTCCAAGCACATTTTCCTGAACTTAAAGAAACTACAAGACAGCAGGGTATTACTCATCAAATGTCAATAAAGTCCATAGAGAGAAAGTACAGAAGATTAAGGTCTTCAGTGCCTTCATGAGCTCTAGCAACATCCTTGATAACTGCTACAAAGTAAATTATAAATGTCTATTTTAACTATTTGTTTCAAATCAAAGAGAGTTTCTCCAGTATAGTAGCCTCCAGCTAATGAAAATAGTTACTTCATTTCAAGTTACAAAAAAATCCCAGTTCTACCCTTTGTATAAAGATTTTTAACATTTTGACTGAATCAAAATAAAATGGAAACATTCAGAGATTATTACAAACAAGAGGAAAAACAAATCCTAAACCGTGCTTTTACAAAATAACAGAATGCCATTAGAAATGGTCTTTAATAGTGAAGATTTTTCATTCACATGAATTTTCTTTGTCCTGAATCACTCCAAGCTTTTGTAAAGCACATATGTATGTATGCGTGTACATACTATACACACATACACACACTGCCATGTGCCATAAAGCAATTTTGAATAAATATCTTTGCTGGAGTCTGCACAAAAGACTCCCCACAATATTTAGTCCTCAGGTAAGTTTGTGTTTGCATGTGTTCATGCACACGCACAGACTTTGTACATGTGGGCACTTATGTGACCAAAGTGCAAAGTTTTTCAGAGTATCATCAGAGTTGAGTTCATGCCTGCCTAGCCTCAAACTGTATTGTTGGGCTTTAGTTTTCTGCTGTGGGTTCCTTCTCATCTCCTGCCTCCCAAACCCACCCTCCCCTTTCAGAGTTAAAGCCTCTTTTCCACACAAACTTATGCATTTTTCCATTAAGTAAACATTTTCTTTTCAGTTCACATTTTGTAATCCAGACCATTCTTGGTATAATAGCTTTAAGAAATAAAGTGTGTGTGATGATCAAAGCCCCGCTGCTTAAGTCATACACTCTTCCATTCTGTCCTTCAAACTGGAGGCTTTGAAAAGCAATTTGCTGACAGAAAAAAAAAAAAAAAAGAACCACCAGACATACCAGAATCTGCACAACTACAGGACCAGGCATTTAAGACTTAAGAATCTAAAGTTAGAAGATGACAAAGCAGAAAGTTGTCATCAATACAGGAACTGTAAACCTGTGTCTTGCTCCCCCATGCAACAGGATCTCTGCTCTCCTATCTCCAGTCCAACAGTCCATTCTGCCACTGAAGCACAACAGATACAGACACCAAAATAGTGTTCAAATATAGAATCAAGTTTCAAAAAGAAAGAAATTTGGAATAGTGGTCTTTTGACTTTAAGAGGACACTTAATAAACAAGCAGCTTTCCCACAGAAGTCAGGGATGTCCAGCTAACAACAGTGATTGGTACAATATCCTCAAAGAATCTTGTGGTCACAGAACTTGAACATTTCTACAGCTCAATCAAGAAGAAAAAAAAAAAATCAAAATGTTATTTTATCATTTCAGCAAGCTGCTTGATTCTTGTGCAAAAGAAAAGTACCATCATATGGAAAGCTACCTTTAAAAACAGAAAAAGGGAAAAATAAAGACCATCCTAACCATTCTCCCTAGTTATACCACACTAGAGATCACACAGATCTATTGTCACTCCTTTTACTCGTAGGCCTCTAAAATAATAATTGTCTCTGACATGTCTTCTTTAGCATAAGTTAATGCAACTTCAATAAAACAAGTTGTTAAACGAATCCTTTGGAACAACTTCACTATCTGCACCCAACTTTAACAAAAACTGATGAAAGCAGCAATGGAATCATGTTAAACTTATAATAAATAATTCACATACAACATATGTTAAATTACAAAGAAGGATTAAATTGCCATTTCTACAACTTTTTATAGATTTAGCAAGTTTCTAATCCGTTTTATATCAACAGCAGTACGTATGTTCTTCATAATAAATTTAACATTGAAGGACTGTCTAGAGGCATTATTTATAAAGCAGGAACCACCAAGTGAGCATTACAGCACTTCAACAAATGTTTAGCTTTTTTTCCAGTATCTGTTCTCAGAAAAGATTCAGGGGTTGTCTATCCACTTGGTAAGAGTCCTCCTCTTCATTACTCAGGAAGAGTTAGCGTCATGACCTCCAGTTTCATTTTGAAATACTGGTTAAACCGAACAATTGCATACCTGGTCAAAAGGAGAGAGACATTCCAAGTTAGGAACAGCTAACTCTCCACATGACAACAGTCATGTAGGACTAGTCAAAATTCCACTGACCCCAGCACTCTGTTTCCAAAATTGACTCTTAGCAGAAATTAGGAACAGAACAATGATGATATAGTACTACTTCTCCACCACCCCCCACTCTCAGCTTGCAAAACAGATGCTGCTCCAGGATTATCAAAGTAGTGATTTTGTGTTTAATTGTTCTTGATGGACTGTTGGACAACTACAATGCCACAGAAATTTGATCATGATGATTAAAACAAACGTGTCAAAGCAGGTAAGTTTTTGGGGTTTATCACTGGTGTTTTTACGTCATCTAGTGGTGACTGCGAGGTATTGCAGCCTGAAAGAATTAGGAATCCACATCGGTCTTATTTACAGCAATGACATAATTAAGCCCAGTAAACTGGCTTAGTCAGTGCAAAAAATTCTAAAGTGGGACCTTTTACCAGGTAAAATGATGAATTTTATCACCTCACTCAGCCCCTAATGGAGAAATTAATTCCTCTGCTTGTTGCCATGAAAGACCATTTTAAGAAGGCCAAAGACACAGGTATCTACCTGAAACAGAACTTAACATTCATTGGTTGTACAAAGACTCTTTAAAACAAAAATAGCAACTTCCAGGATCAACACTCTATGCAATAGGTCATCAAGCTCTTTTGTACTTTATCTTTGATTCTCACTGTTGGAAATGTAGGTCTTGCATCTGAAAGACAGCACACCTCACTGACCAACTTGGCTTTTATGTCTTTGTCTCCCCAACAAAAAAACACTTAATGCCCAAAAAACCATTTTGTTCTTTGCCTTTTAAACCATGTGTTTTAGCCCAGGGACACATAATTTAGAGAACTTTCAGCAACAAAAAACCACTGACAGACAGCTTTTACTGCCTTGTTTTCCCTTAAAAATGAAGAGTTTTATTCTGTGATCACATAGGTCAGGTGTGTTGCTCAGATTTCAGTTTCTGATAGCTGGGGTGCTGGACTAAATCGCCCCACAAGTCCCTTCCACCCTCTAGTATTCCATGATTGTACATAGCAAGCACACTTACCCTAGAAAATCGAAGTCAATGGTGGAATATTTGGCTTGGATTAGAGCCCACAATCCCCAAAAGAAGTGGGAAGCCTGAAAGAAAAAAAAAAATTAGCACAAAAAAATTTACCTTATCTTAAATCTAACATGTAAACATATCCTCACATAAAGACAAAACATTATCTATAAGAGAACACTCAAAATCCTATCTTTTTGTAAAGTTATTTGATCTCTCTTTACCAAAGAGATTTATAAGCAGTATTTTAGAATAAATTACCGGCAAGCAGAGGAGGAAACCCATTGGACTCTAACTCCCCATGTGTCATTTTCAAGAGAAACAATGTTGCATTTATAAACTATGTCACCTATTAAGTAGATTGTTGTACGACCATATACACTATGCTAAAAAAATCCACAGAAATGTAACTACCACCTCTACTGCTGCTAACTAAATTTGTATTATTCCACGTGTATTGAACTCCACTGCAAACAGGAAATTCTTTTTGAATCTTCAATTACACCCTTAGACCTCTATAATTACACTCGCTTTTACTGCTTACTTGGACAAAGAAATATGTAATGCTTTAAGAAAACCTCTAATTCATCAGCATTTACACAAATTTGTCATCTGTTCCAAACTTACTTCTATTAGGAGTCCAGAGAAGTAGTCTGGAGGCCTCTGTTTACTTTTAGATTGAAAGTATGGGTTATATTAATGATATGACTGTTAATATACTTCAAAATGAACATGCAATGGCCATAAGCTTGACAGTATCCTTGTGGAAGACGTTTCTGGACACCCAGGTTACAAGTGACAGACTTCGAACTTCAGTAAATGACTGCTCATATTAATTATCTAAATGGCTTCCTGAAGCTTGCATGTAACACTTGATCAGGAATTCAGAAGATATCCATGGACAGACCTGAAAATGCCTCAAAATAGCAACTAATCTATGTCCATGTGAATCTTGTACACCTAGTTCAGCTAACTGTGCCAGAGAGTTGCAGTTCATCATTTTACATCAACAACCATTAACTTTATGTCAAGTTTTCCCTTAACAAAGCTTCCCACATGAACTGACACAAGTATCACACAGTGTTCGTGCATCATGGGTGGTTTATAGGCAAGTCCTGACCTGTTCTCTAAACACAGCTCTATGCTCTTAAACATTACTATGACCATTGTTTAAAACTGACAAAACAGTGCTATATATTTTCAAACAGACCACCAGAGTGCTTAATTATGGCTCTAACTTTCCTAAATGAATAGGACAGCAGAATTTAACAGTAACAATATTTGAAAAGAATAGCAGCACACAAGCTGCTGTTTTTAAAGCTTGCTTAATAACCATCTTCCTTGTTAACTATACTTCCTCACCGCAACCAGTAGCTTTTGCCAGAAAATGGAGGGTATTACAGTAACAGAAGTGTGCTCAAATTAGTAGGAAAGAGGACTAAAATAAGGCCAAAGTGGCTACTTTAGCCTTATTCCTCCTACAAATAGCTGGGAATGTTATTCTTCAGGAGAAAAAAAATACAAGCACTTTTGCTGTAACATTTCCTGTCACATCACCTAGACAAAACAAGATCAGCAAGAGACTCTAGAGTGACCTATTTATCTGTAAATGAAAAAATAAATAAAATCAAAATAGTCTAGTTTAACAGAATTGCTACCACCTTATTTTAAAAACAGCTTTTAAAGTTTGTAAGTCTTCATGAAGCACTACTTTGCTCTTCTGTCTTCTCACCATTACAAGCAAAAGTTCAACAAAGACCCACCATAAGCTGTGGCCAACTTAAACTTGCCAGACCAATAAACAGCCAACAGAAATCCTCACTCAAAGCTCATCTTCTTGTTTTCTGAATGCCCAGTGCCTCCTTCACTAGGAATATTCTACACAGAATTTTTAATATACATCAGAGAAGCAAGTTTCCATAGAACAGCGAAGTTTTATTTCTTATGGAAGTTTTCTCTACATGCCACAACACTCAAATTCAAGAAAATAGCAACTACATTTGTTCAAAGAGTATCAGGTTTCTCTTCATCATTCAACATATTCTAATCCAGTGTTTGTTACTTACCAGTGCAAACTGATTGACTTGGACATACAGAACTTCAACTTCTTTTTCACTGACTTCTGTGCCAAATCCTTTATATTCTTTGTAGGCCTCAAGGTAAGATCTCAGCCATTGCTCCTGTAATTTTCTGTTAGGATAAAGGCTGTAGTCTACCTCATTTACTCCTAGGAAAAGGACAGAATACTATTAGAACCTTATGTTGCATTAAAAGGCCATTAGAAACCCTTTAGTACTACTATTAGTAGTCCATTACTGTACCCCTTCCCACACAGGAACAGATTGATATTGTCAAATATCCACATTTTTACTTTGACCTGGCCTTATAAATTACATCTTGACAAGAATTTCCCACATACAAATCAGTGTTCTGCATTAAAAATTTATGTTCTCAGCCAGATAGTCTGCTTGTGTGTTGGGATTCAACACCTTGGCCTTTGAGAAAAAGTATTTGCATTATGAAACAAAAACCCTCATAAATAGATCAAATATTACCTATTTTGTGGGAAAAGAGACTGGTATGCCACAATATACCAAGCTGAATCCAGATGCATATCCAATTATCACTAAGCTCACGTTTGAAGAAAACTTATTATAAGTCTGTCTCTCTCCTCCACCGGTGATTGATAGAATGAGGAGCCCATGACGCATTTTTATCCTATTTTTCTTCCTATACTGGCGGTGCTTAGTCACAGGCTATAGAGAGTCTTGCCAGGAGTCCCAAACCTGGGTCACAGTTCACTCCCATTACCACTCTCAGGGAATTTGGGAATTCTCATTAATTCTTATATTATGAACATTGCAATCCCCTGGCACCTAAACTCTTTCATGTGTTAGATCCACCTAAATTTAGCTAAAAAAAAAAATTCAGATTTTTACTGGATAGAGAATAAAAGTGAAGCACAACTGTTCTTCATAGGAAAAAAATGTATTTGTTCATTTATTCTTCTTACTGATGTCAGATTTCAGAAGTATAAGGTGAAAAATCAAAAGCTTTCAAATATAATTTTGTAAAAGAATTTAACTTGCTTTCCAAATGTTTAAATTACCAATTTTGCAACTTAAATTACCAAGTACACACTCCGTGTTTTTTTTAGTTATCTAAACTTAACACTGTTTGTGAAGCAACTGGTAAATTAAGGCTCCTCATTTCACCACAGTGTACTTTCTGTCTGCACTAATCATTATATAGGTTTTCCCTGCTGGCCCATGCTCTGAAATAATACAGCATACACTTGAGGTCATTTCTCCCTTATGGAGTAAGAGGAATGGGCATGCACCGTAAAAAATTTCAACTAGTTAATAAATTAATCTAAAAACATCTTTTTCCTAAAATCCCACCTTTTTCCTATGACATAGTCTTAGTCTTTACTTCTCATTTTAGGACAGGCCAAGTACTTAGCGCACACCTTCAAAACCACCAAAAAATATATAATACCTGCCTTTTGCCACTGTGGAATCACACAGAATATTGTCACTATATACACCTCTAGTGTGACATCCACAGTATTTCACTACAGTGGGCTGCCTCTGCTGTGTCACTTCACAGAAGGATAGGGTGAAAGCTGTGTGTTCTCTACTTATCTAATTCTACCAGAACTTAGGACATGATGTTTCTTTTTCTGGGTTAGAAGACCTGCAGAGGAAGGCCATAACTGGCCTGCAAAATGAGACATCAACACATTCTGATACCATGAGCTGACAGCTGTAAAAATGTAACTAGATATACAAAGAATGAGTTTGTTGGGGTTTTTAATAAAACCAGTCAACTTTTACCTCTGAAACCCAATTCCTACCTGCAAATTCATTGAAGTGATTTCCAATGTCATAAGCCAGATAGTTGTACCCAGAGTACTCATAGTCTATGAACTGCACATCACCTATGTAAGAGACAACAGCAGCAACATCAGAGTCCAGATCAAGTCACAGCCCTAATCCTTTGGTGTCCTTTGAAGTTTTTTGGGGAAAACAAACCACATTCATCGTATACCCAGTTGCGTGCACTCAGATGTTTCAGGGTAAGACTGATTTCTACGATATGAGATATTTAAGGGTAAATATTTTGTTGCAGCGGGGATTACTGCAACAAGCATATTTCAAACCAGGAGTCCCGTGGAAACGAAGTATATATGGACAGATTCGTGGTAGATGTTTCAGAGATGTTTATTTCTCCACCCGCATGGCCGGGGCTCAGCTCAGGAACTCCGCAGTCACAGGACCCCAGGGTCCTTGGCCACACCGGGGAACCCAAATCAACCAATGGGAAACAAAGGTGACCAGGGGCAGGGAAACCCCATGTGTCCCCTCAGGGCCCCTCTCCCAGGGCTCCATGGCAGGGGAGGGACCCCAACATCTCACCCATTTTATTTTAATAAAAGGAGAATGAAAACAACTGGATAAACATAACAAGAACTGTTTCAAGACAAAACAAGCCACCCTCCTGAGTCTTTAAGTGTCCAAACAGATTCTGTGGAACATCTTAGGGCTGACACAAGGGAGACAGAACTCTCCGGGCATGCTCTGTGGGGAAACTGAGGCAGGAGAGGGTTTAATTTCTTCCCTCCCGCTTTTCATCCCCCCCTCGGTAGTGGAGAGGAATTGTAGGGAAATGGAATTGTATAGGGAAGCCATGGGGTGAAAAACGGATTAGGAATAAACTGGGGATGGGGTAAACTTAGGAAGGGGTTCATATTGGGTATAGGATAAAAGGGGAAAATAGGCTGTGGGTAGGGAAATTGCAGGGATGGATATTGTTTATAATTTTGTGCATAACGGCTGCCTTTGACTGGAATACCTCCAGGCCCAGTAACATTCGCTGCTTATAAACCCTTCTTTCCTTGCACTATATCAAACTGTACAACTTCTCCATCTCCTACACTTTGCAGGTAATTTTTAGGGTTATTCCTTTTAATGGCAGTTCTATGGATGAATAGATCTCCCCCTGTATCATCTCGTGTTATAAATCCATAGTTGTTTTTTACATTGTACCATTTCATAGTTCCTGTGACTTTCGTGGCTACAACTCCTCCTATCACGTGCTTGCATGTTCGTCGTGGCTGCTGGTCCCGCGTGGCCGCTGCCTCGCCGACTCCGACGTCTCGGCCGGGCCCCCGCGTTGCGGCTGCTCCTCGCTCTCCGAGCGGCGCAGCTCCGGCGCGTGTCCGGGCTCTGCGCAGCCCCGCGTTGCCATCGCCACTGGCTCCGTGCCCTGTGAGTGGTTCCGCTCCGCCAACTCCACGCTGCTTTGGTTGCGGCCCCGTTTCGGCTCGGCACTGCGCTGCGCGGCTTCTCGTGTTGCTGTGGAAACCGCCGCTTCTCCCTCCGCAGGGATCTCCGAGACATGTGCTCAGAGCGGCCTGCCACGCCAATGCCCGGTTCCTGGCTGCTCATGGCCCACGGCACCCGCGGCATCGCTCCCTCACTCGCAGTCGCGTGGCCGGGGACCCCGAGACAGGGATGGGGTCTGCAATAGGGCGCGCGCTCCCGAGGGGGCCGGGCGCATCCAGCGCAGGCACGTCCGCCGGCACGGCTGCAGTCATGTGCTCCCGGGATGGCGGCCACGCGGCCTCGGCCACGGGATAAGTAGGATCCTCTGCTTTAGGGGTAATGGGACCGTACAAATGCTCCTCAAGAGCTTCCCTGATTATAAGGTATGCACGGAAAGCTTCTCTTTGATCCCATACTTTATCCCAGATCTCGTCCCAGAAACACCACAAGACACAGGAGGTTCGATATTAAAAAGTAAGTCTCGAGAAATACAGGAGAACCTTTTGAAAAGCCAGATGAAAAAGTGTTCTAGATCTCCCGGTTGCATTACTTTTTTGTTTTGTTGTTCAAGGATTCCTTTTACTTCTAGATACATTTTTCTCTGTGGCTCAGAGAGCCCCATTTCCCACGATTCCTCCATAGTCCAGAGAGAATATCCAAACCAAGATGAGAAGAGAGAGGTCTAGAGTGATTATGTTACTCACGAATCTTCCTCAGGGATCGGTATCTTGCTCGCAAATATTCATTCGGGAAAGCTCTTAAATTTAGAGCTTACAATTCTCCCTGCTTGAAGTCGGAGTAGGAAAATTTCAATTTTAACTTCTACCACATGAGGGCCTCCCTTACCCTCAAAATGAGAAGTACAGTAGCATATTCTTTATTTTAAATTTATGTAGAAATAGTAGATCAATTTTTCCCCTGACTTAAAAAATAACAGTCCTGTTTATTCTCACACAAATGTGCAGCCACAGTGGACTAACACATTGCAACATGCTGATACTTCCTGCTTCCTCAACCACTCTTACAAAGCAAGACTATTCTTAATTGTTGCTTTTTTAAGCTGGATTCAATTAGTTTCAAGAATCCATCAGATAGTCGTAAGGTACCCAAAGCTATCAAACTATGTGCCATTGTAAAAACAAGGGCTGATAAAGCAGCAAAACACAGCCCCAAAAGTTTCCAAATTACGTTTACCTGCAGTAAAGCTAGGGAAAATGCATTGAAGCTGCTCAAGAATGTCTAAAGCACATAAAACAGTCAAAATGAAAGCAAGATGGATTAGGTAAAACTAGAGCTCTTGTATTTTAAGGGAAACCAGCAAAATTACTAAAAAGTCAGAAAAGGAAGCAATGGGTTAACAAAAGATCTGTTTGCACTAGAACATTAAAAAATAAAACCTTACATTTCTCACTGCTATACTGAAATGAGTAATTTTCACCATTGCACCCTTCTCCCTCTCTATACTCTTTTATTATCACTAGCTGCATATTTAATTAACAAAAACATTCGTTCTATTATAATGAACAATCTTTTAACATGACTTAAAACTCTAGGCTAAAAAGAAAATCAAGAACAATGTTAAAATTAAGTACATTATATATGTATTTCCTAGACTAAGGATTTTAAGTGCCTACTACACTGCCTCCTTAAGATTTAGGAATATTGTGCATCTCAAATAAAATAGTTTCACCAATATCCTGACCAAGTTAGCTCAGAAGAAGTTTGTTAAAGTGCTCTTTTCTATGCAGTTCATCTTCCCCATACTTGAACTACTAACACATTTTTCCAGATGGACAAATCTTTCTGTCTAAGCACTTAAAATGGAAATAAAACTCTAAGACAAATATAATCACATAGTCACAAATCCTCCAAGTCTGAGTTCACCCTTACTTCCACTGAAAGAGAGGCTTTCTTACCAAGGTTAAGATGTTAAATCTTTTAGGTTCTAACGAACCAACAGCCCTGCAAAGCGGCAAGCTCCTTCCAGGAAATTCTGTTGGCAGTGGAAAAATTGAAGTTCTCTAGAGCTTTGAAGTGGCAAATATTACAGCAGTTGCAGGCAAGATCTTATTGGCACAGATGAACTTCTGCCACTGCCTGACTGGCAGATTCACAGGCTGGCCCTTCCCACTGGTTCTCCAGTGCTGCTTTTCAAAACAGGCACCTCTAAAATTACAAGCCAGTTAAAACCCCAACCCTGGCTAACATTCTGCTACACAACTGATTGCCTAAACCCCTTCTGCCCCCCAAACAGTTAATATTGCTTGTATTAAGAGAAGTTTTTTTTCTTCCTTCCTCACATAAAATCCAAACACAGCAGGTAAAAGTCTGCTAGTAAAACATGGACATATATACTTTAAATTTTTCATGTGCAGATTTCACCTAGAACATCCCTATGTGCCATCATGAATTTTTAATTACAGCTAACATTTAAAAAACTTACTTCCAGATATAAAGAATGTTACAAACAAGCAGAAATTGAAGCTAACAAGATATGGGTGGGGCTGTTACTAAGCACTGTCCTCCCAATGCAGGAACAAGGGCATATCCAGCCTGTAGCAGATTGCCAAGTTATCTCTATCTCCCATTTGATAAGATAAAAGTTTAAAGTGAAAAAGCCTTGCATTTATACTGATCCATTTCAGGCTCATACTATTGTGAAACTCAACCGTTAAGTTCATTTTTGCATGAAGGCTCAAAATAAAGATGCACAGTTCTTTCTGTGGAACTGAAAAAGCAAAAACAAAAAGTTTGCTGATTCAAAAACACGGAACATATACGTACTTATACGTACACATACATACCTCTACGTAGCTTTAGAAAAAGCAGAAGAAAGTTTGCAGTAATTGTTTAAATAATCATTGTATTAGAAGCTACTTTTAAGATTTACTGCAGTTCATATGAGAAAGCCACTTCTAAAAGCTTACATTACTGGTTTAGCAGGTAGCTGTTGTTTTAAGGTTTCTAAAAGGTATCCACAATTTGTACATCCCATCAATATCCCTGGGAGCAGGCAGACCAACAAGAGACCCTGGTCTAAGTATATTTGTGCTTTATTGAAATGAGAAACAATTTAAAAACAAGCTATGCCATCTCTCTGGAGAAGCTACTGCTATTGACAGGAATAGACATGTCAAGAGTGTGGAATATTTTAAGTTGAAACACATTTCTTTTTTCCAGGAATTTCCAAGTGCAGACAACATGCAACACACTCCACAAAAACCACAGAAGGATACAGAATGGAATTCATGTTGTGCTCCATATACCAGAAATCCAGTTTTAAACAGATCAAGTAGTAACCAACAAAGGATCTGCTAGATCTCCTCAGGGCTCTGACAGGTAGGAAGGTGAGGATACCTCTCTTTCTACCTGCTTTTCCTTTTTAATGGTTTAACAGGGAAAGCAACTTCCCCTGTCCAAGTCCTGGCTGTAGTTACCACAGCTGAATGATGCATCCTGAGTTCTGTCCCATCCTGCTCATCAGGTGATGAGCCCCACTGAGCCCCTAGAAAACAGCTTCAAAGACAAGGATCTGTGCTAGGAACATACTTGAAAATTCACAAAAGGGTCACCCACCCAACGGATAATTTTAGCTCTAAATACCCAAAAGAGGTCTGCAAAACAAAACAGGTTTTTAGGTCAAAACCAGAAGCCTTAAACATACCTCAGTCTTCAGAAGCACTGAGCACCCACAGACTCCTACCAAAGATCATAGAAAACATTGGGTAGGCAGAGGGAATAAACAGAACAAAACTATCCATCTACCTACACACAACTTCCTGCCAACTGATTTTCATATCTTCAAAAAGAGCACACATAGAAAAAACAATTCTGATACTTGATCTCTTGATCTTGTTGAATATCAAGTAGCTGAATACTCTTAAAACATCAGGTATTTTTGGAAATTCCCAGGTCATACTGGGAAAGAAAAAAAAAAAAAAAACAACCAAAAAAAACCAACTAAACAAATTAGGAGCATCAGAACACAAGGTCTATAAATAAGCAGCACCAAGCTTCAAGCATGTTTTGAGTATTCTTGATGTTGAAACTGCAATAAAAAGCAATGTGAAGTGCCGGGCTATACCCTTCAAAGAGTAGATGACAGTGATAATTATAAGTTACGTAAAGTAACACTTGCAGATATTCATATCCTGAGTGACTGAGAATGGACATTAACAAAACAGCAAGAGGCAGAGTTCTCTCAGCCACAGCAGGAACAAATTCAAATCAGATGAGTGAAACTCCATTAAATAAAGTTAACACTCAACATGCTCTTCCAGTCTCACAAATAAAAGTTAAGAACAGGAGACTGATTTTTCTTAAAAGCAGTATGTGGCATGACTATGATTTTTCTTTCAAGTCTGAAAATTTAATGTGAATTTAATGCAGAGGACAAGTCTAAGGCAAAGCTCAGGAACAAGCCACAATTATTCGTACTGCACTGGACACAAGTCCTAATATGTCCTGGTAGTCTGTAGCTTACACACACACCCACACATGCCCCCCCGACTAGTAAATGTGCAAATTAAGCATTCAAAAGCAAAATTATAAATACAGTATTACTAAAACAAACAAATTAAGTTTTCTTTGTGCCAGCTTCTGAAAAGCCAGATAATACTACTAGCTTTGCACAAATTTTACTGAGGAGTAAATCAAAAATAAGGTAGTTAAACTAGAAAATCAATTCTCTCTTGTTTTCAGTTTAGGCTTACCAAGGTCTTCTGATACACAGAAGCCTTTCTAGATGGAAAAGTGAATTTAGTCAAAGTATTGCATTCACCAAAGCTGTTAACTACCTTCAGACAATCTGATGCCATTCCTAGTGAAGCTCCTCTTTAAAAAAGATTCCATTTTGTGCTCTTGTGAAATTATTTGTATACCAATAAAAGCTTTTGCTCTGCTAAACACTATTCCAGTTATACATGTTTCTTTACAGTTAAAGCTGAGCTTCCTGTTTATGCTCTGTAAAAGTGTGCTATAAAAAACGGCTTTCAAATGACAATCATCCTTTCTACAGATGGCATTGAGGTTTGGTTACCATGAAAATGGTCCCTGCTGTACCCAGATTGCACAAGTTTTATAACACAGTACATGTACAACATTCAAACATATGTTTAATAATATAAATCATAATTTCAAGTGTTTCCCCCAGCTGTGTACAGCTTGCTTGAAGCCTAAGTACTTTACACACCTCCTTCCTCCCCACCCTGTCTCCAAACTCAAATCATTCACACACTTGTTTTGTAGGATTGCTCACAAGTGATGCACTACTGGCATTGTTTTTTCTTCCATTCTGTTTACAAAAAGAAAAGCATACAGCATTTGTTTTTCAATTAGGAGCTTCAAGTCTATTGACCACGATAGAGAACCTCTTAAAGGAATTCCTCAGATTTTTGTCTTTGTGTTGCATGGTTCTACTATGAAAAGTGTGTATAAAAATTACTTTTACCTCAGTGGGTCTGCTCTGGAATGCTAAAACTCAAGGTAATTTCAGCACTAAAAAAACCCACATGGTAAAAAGAGATGGTACTAGAGTATCACAACTCCAAGAATGTAAGACGACAAGTCTGGTCTTATGCACACCTTCCATGCTTTCCCCCCTTTCTCTATTTGAGCAGAACTATAGTCCATCACTGAAACTCAGTAAAACCACTCAAGCTTGGTACTAAAGTCATAGAATTTAAAATTCATGTTAATAGCATTGTTAGGGTGCACATACACATATGGGTATACATAACTAAAAGTAGCAATTCCCTTCAAAGGTGCTATTACTCAGAGGGAAACTTATATACAAGTCAACAAAAGAGTTTATTTCCTCAATACACATGGTGATGCAGAATTCACATATGATGCAGAAATGTGTTATCACATACAGCCAATTTTCATACTAGAACAAGCTCCAGCTTGGTTTTGTTACTTTTTTTCTTTAATAGTTAAGATACATAATTCTAATAGGTCAAAGACCAATAATAACTGACAGCTTCAGTTCCATTCAGTTATTTACTTCACTCATTTTGGGCTTACATACCAACAATCTCACCCAACTGGCACAAAAATAAGCAGCTACTAGAAGGAATGCATCATCCTTATTTCAAAAGAAACCCTTGTAAACTGGTTTTCACATTTAGCTGAGCTCGCGTATCTGAAATGGGAGGAAAACGGTGTATTTTTACTGCACAGCAGCCATTTTAGTGTCAAAAGTTTGCCTCGTTTGTTTTAATACCTGATTGATTCCCTTAATAACCAAACCCCAAACCACTAAAATCAATAAGCTGTGGGTTTATATGGAAGCTTTAACAGATCTTAATAACATGAACTATGAGTTAAATGTATTGGAATAGAAACAAAAAAGTAATTCATCTTTGCCAAGATGTCTGCTGCCTACAACAGTTTAAACAAAGCATGTATTTACAAAAGAAATCTTTTAAGATGTCTGTGTACCTCATGCAAAAACAAATTGAGCTACTGAATGTAGTAGTTAATATCACTAAGACGGTTCATTATGAAAGGGCATTCCCCCTGATCACAAACCAGAACAAAACACATTGCAGGAGACAATTTTCATATTATTTTCTATACTTGCATGATTTTTTTTTTTCTTCCTAAAAGCTTTATATAACCAGAATAGAATTAACATCCAGTCACATACTTTCAAGCCCAGGCATACAGGCAAACTGGAGATTAACAAATTCATGAGTTCATTAAAGAAAAGCAAGGAACACTGATTTTTTTTCCTCTATACAGTAACATACAGATGAAAATTAGCTAATTAAGCAACTTAGTATTTGCACAGGAATCACTACCATTACACTGGATCTTAAAAGTTCAAACTGAGTTCACCTCAACAAGTGAGTAAAACAACACCACTGATACAGCACAGATAAAGCCACTCACTACTCATTGTTTAGTTCAACACCTACCTCGTTTCTTGTTGTAAATAATATTCTTACACAACAGGTCATTGTGACAGAGCACCACTGGTGATCCTAAATTTGACAGTCTTTCCTTCATCCAGGCCATCTCTTCCTGAAGAACTTGAGGACTCGGAATATCACTTAAAAACCTTTTCAGGTATAAGGAAACAGAGTTAACATTTAATACTCTGTGTTCCATATCAAGCATTTGTAATGAAGTATTTTTCTCTACATTCTTCTGGCAAATAGTTCAACAGACCCTTTCCCAAATCAGGGCATTCTTTCCCAAGACACAATAGCAGTCAAATTATGAAAATCATTTTTCTCTGTCCTTCCCAAAAAACAATTTTCTGAAGATTATCTGTGCTGTAAACACAACAGTAGTCCAAAAATCCAGAGCAGAATATGAATACACTCCTGCGCATTTTAAAGGTGCAAAGATTAAAAGAATTATTGCATGAATTTAATTCACTTTTTTTTCACATTACATTACTTCCTCCAAGAAGAATACACAACAGTATTAGGTACTATATGTATCTATACTAAGGAAATTAACATTAATTTTTAGTCTAGTCACAGTATACACTTAAATAGCCATTTTATCCTCTTCATTTTCAGTTATCTATTAATGTTTTCTCACTTTTCTTAATAATTTTGTTGTAAAAGAAAAACCACTTTGCCAGAGCATTCTCTAATTACAATGCAGCAAGAAGGGCATCCATGATTTTAAACTCACATGAAGAATATTTTTAAGCTGGAGTCTGCTTCCTGAGCAATATGAAGTCTGATGATATTGTACAAACACAAATTCCAGCAGAAGGAATTTGAAGACTGGAAAGAACATGATGACATACCCACCTTTTATTTACTCCCTCATCTGCAAATTCTGTGGGTATGAGAGAGAAGTATTTTCCCATTTTCAGCCACAAATTGGATTTAGGGATCCATCCATTGTGTGCATGAATAGTATGGATTTTAGCAAGCTGTCTAGCAATGAGTCTAAAAAAAATTAAAATTAAATTAATGTTATATTTAACTGAAAAATTCTAAAAAATGCAACACAGGAATTCAAAGAGGGTTTAAAGAAGAGTAGCACAGCCATTGGGTAGCATCTTTCAAGACTCAAAAGGTCATTAGGATAATTACCTGTGGGAAGGGAAGGGAGGATTGGAGTTCAGTTACAGCACACAAACTTCACCTGCATTTACAGTCTACTCTTGCTTATGTTTTGAAGTATTGATTTAAATTAGCTGCTATTTTTAGGCAAATACATTTCAGCACACACATGAAAAACTAAAATCTTTAGACATCAGCACTTTATGTTCACTGCTAATAGTTTAAAAAATAATTTCTCAATGGAATTTTCTGGGATCTATTCACAAAAGGAAAGTATTGGAAACAGTTAAAAGTACTTTAACCAAGTCCAACTCCCTACAACTCCACCATATTCAATGGCCTCTGTAATGATGATGTGCAAGTGTTAATTACTCATGATAAACAGACCTTTAATGAGTACAGTCTTCTGTGGAGGCAGCAAGGATCATTTTTTCAGCACTGAAATACCATAACTAAGACGGTGTGAATATCAGCTTAGCGCATGCTTATAGAAATACTGATTTTCTGCCTGCGCAAACTCTGCTCGAAGTCCTTCAGGCCGGGCAGAACTTCATTAATGCACAATGAAAATAAGAAATTTTTAAAAAAAGCTTACCTGAAAATATCTGGATTGCACACATGCTCTGGATCCAAGGCTTCTCCCTGCATGAACTCGTAGCACAGGCCATTGTTAAAGGTACAGTAGAGCTGAGGTGCACAGCCATGGGCCTGCAACACACGGAAACTCTTCACCTCCTCATCCCGATCTACCAGGAGCTCAGTCTTGTTCCCATAGATCCGAACTAGAACAACATCATCTGTTATGTCACCCACGTAGCAGCCAATTAATTTATTGGTGATTCCATCGGTGAATAGCTGAAAAGCAAAAATAATGCATAAGCAACTCAACTCTGCATCTTCAACAAGAAGGAAAAGAATGCTGGGTTATCCTTTAGTTCCCAAAACACAAAAGTGTACTAGATTGAGCATTAAGAAATCTTTAAGACAGAGGAATATCATGAAGAAAATACTTGAATATAAATTTTTTTTAGTATTTACAGTCATGTCTCTTCTTCCACTCTGTTGCCCTCAAAACCTTAATTCTTAATTCAAAAAGAATAAACCCTCCCACAGAACACCCTCACAGTAAAACAAGCAAGCAGCAAAAAATAGCTTCAAGTTGGATAACACAAAAATTTTTTAATTCATAATAGCAATGAGGCCAGAAAGTCAGCTCAAAAAGAAAAGAAACCTATTTATCAAGATCAGAATATTAAGTGTTCGATGACAACAGTTTGAATTCCTTATTTACTCATGTCCAGTCATGCACCCTCTGATATGACTTCTCCCTCAAGCCCTAAGTCAGGCCCAGAACAAAAATACTGACAAATTCAATGATCTGTTGTGTGTCAGACCTAATTCTGAGCCATAATATTTAATGAAAAAGTACTTTTGCTGAAAACACATGCCAACAACAGGCAACGTATCTACAGTCATCATAATTCTTTAGAACCTTGGACAGTGTGGGTAGGGTTTTATTATGGATGGCAGGGGGGAGGGGGGTGTTTAGGGGGTTTTTTGTTTGTTTTTTTTAAAGCAGTAAAACACAATTCAGAAAGTTTGACTTCTATTCCCCCACCCCCTTCAAGATACAGCCTTTATTTTCAAAAGTAGTATCTCTCAAACACAAGTGACAGATTATTTCCAAATCTCAGGGGTTTAGACAAGTTGAGAATCATGAGCAAATTTTTTAATTACTAAAGAAAAAAAAAAATCTGAAGTTGGGTCAAGTCTCCCCCTTTAGGAAAAGACAAGACTTTTACAGTAGATGTGTTTTAGCTCATATGCCTTGCTTTTCCCAACACCCCTCATTTGATGAGGTCAACAGATTCATCAATAAATGCAGAAAACAAGTGGGGAAGTTTTAGTTGTCATCACAAATTGGAAGAAATAGCTCAAGCTCCTGAGAAAAGATGCAGAAGATACAAAGGTACTCTATTTTCTTGAACAGTTACAAACAGTCTTGCAGAAGTAGATATAGCAAATTATATAACTTTCATCTAGACAGGGTAACTTTAAATTCAAATAAAGCTGCTTACAAAGCCTCTTTGACTGACTCAAAACTCAGACTTTACAATTTATGGGGACATCTTATTAATAGCTATTATTTTAATAGCTCAGGATGAATAATGAAGACTCTTAAACAGTCTTCATAGTAACTATTACAATGTTAAGCACTGCAACTAAGAAAACTGTTCCATTTAGCACCATAGATACTGGGCTTGAGCAGTGTTTCACTGAGTACTTAAATGCATTTCAAAATGCTTGTAAATCACAAATTACACCTTTATACTATAAATATCCATTCATACTCTTCCCAGTCATAAGCGTATGGTCACAGAACTATTCGGATGAGGAAGGGACCTCCTATGGTCATCTAGTTAAACCTCCCTGCTCAAGTAGGGCCAACTAGAGCCAGGACTGTGCCCAGGGAAATCTCCAGGAATTCTGGAGACTTTGTAACCTGTCTGGCAGCATGTTCCAGTGTTTGACCACTCTCATGATAAAAAAGTGGTTTTGTTGTTGAGATGAAACTTCACACATTTTATTTTGTGCCCATTGCCTTGTCTGTCACTGGGCACTGAGAGGAGTCTGGATGCCTCCTCAATTCCCCCCCACCAGGTATTTATATATCTAAGACCACAGCAAGCCTCCTTTTTTACAGGCCAAATAAGACCAGCCTCTCTTCATATGAAAGATTCTCCAGGTCCCTCTGTCATCTTCATGAACCTTTGCTTGACTTTCTCCAATGAGCATGTGTCTTCCTTCTACTGGGGAGCCAAGAACAGAACACAAGCACTTAAAGATGGCAAATCAACATAAAAGTACTAACTCTTATAACTTTTAACATAAACCCAGAATTAATTCGTTTAAAAAGTATGAAGAGCACTTTGCAGAAGTGATTCATGTTGAGCTGTTCGAGTTAAAAAGCATCTTATCTGCCATACTTAGATAAAAACTTCCAAAATGTAGTTTAAAAGGACAAAATGTACTATTAAAAAGATATAGCTCTAAGGTCATCAGAAATAGTGATACTACAAAAAAAACAAAAAAAAAACAAAAAAAAAAAAAAACACCCACCCAGGTGTTAATAGTGCTGATGCAAAGCACTGAATCTCAGTTGTTATGCTGTTGAACAGAAACTGCTGGGCACAGTTCTATCACCTTCTGTCACAGGTCTATTATTCCCTTCAAACAAGTCTCATTAGCACTAATAAAGAGAAATCTGCAACAAGGAAATTGGACTCCCTCAACTGTTAATTTAGGAACTCTACTTATTAGCATCTATTTGTAACATGCTGCTACAAATAATTATTTACACCCAGGAGCATTTTAGCTATTGCTTCTTAAAAAGGCAAAAGGGTTCACTTACTTTTCTAATAACATTATTCAAAGTAGACAATTTCCATATTCCATCATAAGAAAACATCTACTGTTTACTACCACCAGTAAAAGAAAATAATAGTCATTTTATTTTTTTATTCAGAATGCCTTTACATTAGCACTTAAAGAATCAGCTTAGAAAGCCTTGCCCAAAACATAACCTGAAATGAAGCAGAACAAAACAGTTCTCTAGCAAAAGCATCACTTGAGCATCATATGCAGAGAACAGACTCTGATGTGGATAAGATAATCAGTAAACTATCATAGCCACATGGAAGAAGATGGAAGAATCTACAGAATGCAATGAAAGTAGAAAATTCTGGGAATAAATTAAAAAAAAATACAGAGACAACAGAGGTTAAGAACACAGTGCAACACAGAAAAAAAACTCCAGCAGCAAGATTCTGACACTCCTGTAAGCCACAAAAAATTAATTAATCTGATATGCGCTTACCACAGTTTAACACATACTTTCAGATGAGGTGATACAAAGGTAAAACTAAATTCTGAAACATTTCTGGAAATTCTATTCATACTGCCCACAATCAGATCTAGCTTGAATCCAAAGCTTTCTAGAAAAAAAAAAACTGTTTACTGAAATGCAGACTAAAGCTGAGAAAGCTACAAATAAGCTTAAGTTACTCAAGTCTCAGAGAGCAATACATGGTACAAACAAGACAGGCCAAGAGAGCCCAAGAAGTGCAAATTCAACCAAGACATGAAGCATCTTTGAGACAGTTTACCCTAAAAGCACTGTTACTAGGTTATTAGATTCCTGGAAAGGGCATGTGATGCCTATGTCCCCATCTAATAAGCAAGTGTTTCATGAAAAGCTTCTATCTAATCCCATCGTTCCAGGTGTTCAAAAGAACGAGAAGAATGAGAACAAAATTGCAATCACATGTAACAAGAATGAATAGACAGAAATAAAAGTGTCATGGGGCAAAGTAGAAAGTACTTATGACTCAGAAGAACTGTAAAACCAAGCAGATTTTTCCCTTCAGACTGAGTTATTACATCCATAAGCAGAGAACACAGGAAACAGTACTGTAGTGCGATAAAAAGCAGAACAGTGATGTAAAGCTGCAGCATAAATAAGTAGGGATTCCCCAGATTCTGCTGCTGAACCCCAGACTGACTTTGAGATCTCCAGAAAGGAAGAGACATTAGTAACATGCTTCTTTAATGCTCACAAAACTTCAAGTTTGTATTGTTGATCTTTTTTCTGGAAAAGTATAGTCTACACAGACACATCCACAGGTATACAGATCAAGAACTTAATTTCTTGAAACAAGGCTAGTTATTTTACTCTCTCTAGCTATTGTAACTCTTTCTGTAGCTGTTCATAAAAGAAAGACAAAGTACAACTATTGGAAAATGCCTTGGGTAAATTCTCATATGTTCAGCAGGGCTTACAAGAAACCTCACTCAAAGGTCTCCAGGCTCTGGCACCATATCCTCTAGTTCATTACACTCAGCAGGAGAAAGCCACTGTCTGCATGATTTAGGTGGTCAGATGATCAGGAGCAAGATCATTTGGTGTTAAAAACACCAAGAGAAGCAGGAAGCAAGGAAGTTTACAGCACTATTGTCTGCTAAGTTTGGCCAGAGACTGAACTAGCAGTTTCTGCTCAACTCTTGGGGTACTCTGCATGACAGCAGCACGGAGAAAGCAATGCTTGGAGTGCTGGTATCACTTTCACATGGTTTTTTTTTGGGCTACTAAACCATCAACAGTTCAGCTTCAAGGTGTGTGTGGGTTTCGTTTTGGGTGTTTTTTGGTTGAGGACTGGTTCTGATTGAAATGTGTATCAAGATGTGAAAGCTTTTTATAATTTTTTTTAAATGCCAGGAAGAAAAAAAAAAAGAACAAGTAAGTTACTTATTTTTCACCTTGTTTCTGAAGAATATTATTCTACTTGAAAACAGTCAACATCAGGTAACTGGTTAACACTTTTTAAATTATGAATTTGCTTTATAAATTTTGTGATACTGATTAAAACAGATAGAGATTAAAAAAAAAAAAAAAAAAAAAAAAAAAAAAAAAAGCTAATAGGAAAGGACCCTAAGCCCCCTGGAATATTTTGACGTAAAATATTGGGGGGAAGGGAGAGGGACAGGAACTAAACCTAAACTGTCTTGGATTCTTCCTTTCCAAAGTTACAAACCTGTAGCATAAGGTATATGCCTTTACATAGACTCATCCAAGCTGTCCCTAAACAAATATTGATTCTCTGTAATTAGAGCCCCAGTCATCAATAAACACACCTCTACCATGCACAGCTGAATTACATCAGGTACATATGGCGTATCACTTACATAAAATGCCACTACAGTTTCTGCCTCACATAGACACCACAAAAACCTTTAAAAACAGGGGATTGAGATAATCAAGCTTCATCAGAAGCTTAAAAGACTGGAGAAACCAACCCAGCCTCTAAGGACATCCAATTCTGCTGGCATTTCCCACTTACTGTGACACTGCATTCAAGGCACACTTCAAATTACAGTTTTTCCACAACACGAGTAATGCAGCCCATTCTGCAGCTCTAACTTTTCTTACTCTTTCCCTCACTCATCACTTCTCCATTTGGAGGTATCAGCACTTCTCTGTGAATTCAGTCCTTCCTCTTCACGTGGCAACTGCTTTCCCAACTGCTGAAGTGGGTGATATCCCCAAATCAGCTGAGCAATAAACATCTCACTTGAAAAATGTAACAGCACTGAGATACAAAATAAAGTTAGTTTACTTTGTTTCCCAGAGACTAGCATTTTCAATTTCAACACTTTTAAGCCCATGCTCAATATTAAATATTACTTCAGAATGGTAAGAAATACTGATGGTTTTTCCTGCAGTATAATATTACACTGCAGAGAAGAAATTGTGTATTATCCCACTGAATCCTTCTTTGCCACCAGACTTACAAGAGGTAGACAGTAATGGGATAAAAGAACCCCAAATGCGCACTACTGAAGTGGTAACTAATTTTCCCATACTGTAAGCAAACACTGGCCTTCCTTGAATCTCCTTAAAAGAGAAAAAATAAGGAATTCATAAAGTGGGCAACAAACTACAATCTGTGAGTGTATTTTTACAGTAGGAAGGGTAATACAACCTCTTTAAAAGAGTAAAGAATTTTAAAAATTACGTTTTTATATTTCATTAAGAATCGTGCAGAATATAAAAATTGGAATGCCCACTGTCAAAATTCAAGCTGCTTACAAAACTCAAGAGGCCCTGGTTTGAGTTAGAAGAGCATTTTTTAATGAAATTTTAAAAACCTATTTCTCATGTTCACTACAGCTAACTTCTGAATTTAGCAATCAGTGAGTTTTTCAGCAAGGTTGGGAGAGAGGCTTCCACAGATTCCTTCCAACCTGAACTACTCAACATTTCTACTACTAAAAAACAGCCATTCCAGAATCAAAAGTGACTACCACAAAAAGCAGAGAAAGCAAACCTCAAAAATTCAGGAGTTAGAAAATCAAGCACCGAATTCCATACAGTTCCTAGGACATTTTCAGTTGACAACTGCACAATGTACCTACATGAAGATGAGTGTTTAGACAGAAAAATTCTGTTTCTCCCTAGCAATGTAGAATAACTTGAATATTTGTACTGCCCTGTAGGGATAAAATTCACATATAACTTGATATAAAGGAGATACATTACAGTATAGCTGCTTCCATTTCAAAGAAAAATGGGTAATGCTTCTGATGTTACAGACTTTCTGATAAATAATGCAATAAAAGAATAATTTAAGCACTGAAGATTTTAATTATTTTCATCTTCCGTCCCTAAATTTGTGGTTTATGCTATGGTGTAAAAAAAAAAAAATTAAATGTTAAAATATATTCCTGATTTTAGGTACTTATAAATCTTAGGAAAAGTGAGGATTAAGCTTTAACATATACTAACTATAATTTCAAAATTGTTCAGCTGACTAAACAAGTTAACACACAACAGTAAATTTTTGCAAGAGAAGTTAACTAACTTCTTCAAATCAAACTCTGGACTCTTCAATGTCTTACTAATTGTTCTGACCCAAGAATTACTAAGAGCAAAGGTAGCTAATGGCAGAGTTCACCAGAGGAAGCAGTAGTTCATTAAACCTATCACTGTTCTTTGTCCACTTTGCTGTTTCAGATTAGTCAGGCAAATTTTCCATGCAATACAGGAGTCCCATCCTCATCTCCCACCTAAACACTTGCCCCTCTAAAGGGCGGACTCCAGGGCATCCTCCTGTTCACTCCATCACCTTCACAAAAAAGAGTCACTTTTCATTTCAACACCTTTTTGTATTTGATGCATGTGCAACACGCATCTGTAACTGGTTGTATTGCCATCACGGCTGCTGGAACCTGTTTGAAACCACAGGCATTCCTGCTTGTTACACACTCACAGCAGCTTAAACACAGGCTAAAGAGTTAAAAATAAGAGGCCATTAAAGGGCTTTGTGAATAGATTGTTCTCCCACTGTTCAAAAGGAAAACACCAAGCTGAAAAGTGTTCTTAAAGTAACTTGGTTGAAATTAAACTCAAGACATTTTTTAGACAGAAACCTCTAACCACAGACAGTAATCTCCTACTTCACATCTGCATGATCAGTAAAAGAATCCCGGTTCTGCACCAATGGTACCGGTGTTTTTTATCCTGTTAATTGCTTCTGTCAAAGGGAGTGGTGGAAGGAAGCAACTTTTTTTTTTTTTCCTTAAACCTACTAGAACTTTATCCAAAGGATAGTTATCCCTCCTTAACAGGAAAATGTTTTGGTTTCCTTTTTCAACATCCCTGAATGAAAGAAAGAAAAATATTCTGCTAAGAACTGCACTCATCGGAGAACCAAAAAAATAAAACCATGTATAACTTCATGTAGCCCTACAAGGAGCAAGGAGTTGGATTATGCTCATGCATCCCTTCCAACTCAAGATATTCTATGAACTCTAACAACCTCGTTTTTACATGTTGTAAAACTATTTTCATTGCACCTCGAGATCTTGGGACAGTGCATAACTTATGGCCACTGCCTCAAACAGATTATTTAGAAAAAGCTCATTAGCTTTATTTTCATGCTAACTGGACTGACGTGTCAAGTTTCATTTTCCTTTCAAGACACTTCAGAAAATTTCTGTCAAATTATGTGCCATTACCTCAATGTGTTCAGCCTTCTGATACAAATTAGTTCAGGCAGCTCTCTGAAGAGGAACTTCATTGAAATAAGACACCTCCACGTAATAGCAACTGCTGAATAACACAGTTGAGCATATCATAAAATGCTCAACTAACCACAGACTGAACTGTTATTTTAGCCAGCCAAATTGGCTAAAGACTTTTTAAGTCCAAGGGACCATGTTAAGTATATTCTAGAAGCACAAAAGCAGCCAATCCTCCAGCAGATGACTCGTCATAAATACGAATGAACTGTTCACCTAGAGAACACCAGAGAGAACAGCGGTACTTCTGCCAAGAGCAGAGAGCAAGGGCGTTAGCGGGTCGGGTGTGTGCCGATACCGCCAGCCTAAACCCCAGGCCGGCTGCGAATACATGACAGATATTTATTACATTTTTGATTACAGGAAGCACCCAACAAAGGCTCCACGGCCCGTGGGAGCGCCCCAGACCGGCAGCAGCGACCTCGGCGGCGGTATCCTCCTCCGGCGGCCTGTCCCCGGTTTACAAACACCCCACCCAGGAGAGACACGGCGAGGGCGACTCTCAGGAACACCTCCTCTTCCTTCCCTCGCCCCCGGCACTAGAGCTCTCCCTGCCGCTAACGCGGGCAGCGGAGTTCCAGCGGGGAGGGCATGGGAGGAGGAAGAGGGAAGCGGGCGATGGGAGGGAGGAGCGCCGGGAAGGAAAGGGAAGGCGGGAGCCGGGGATGCTGCCGCGCCGCGCCGCCCCGCCCCGCCGCCGAGCCGCCTAGCAAATGGGGCTCCGCGCAGGGGCTGCGGCGGAGAGCGGGGGAAGGAGGGAGGGGGAGGAAGCGAGGCACCAGTTCCCCCGCACAATGGCCGCTCGCCCTCCCCCTTCCTTGCCTGCTTTTCCCCTCCCTCCCCGAGCCCGAGCTGCCGCACCCCCCGCGGGAACCGGGGCGCGGACTCCGCCGTACCTGCAGCGTCACCTCCTCGGGTCTCCAGTGCGGGCGCAGCCGGCGCAGGAGCTGCAGGGCGCCTTGGCGATACCCGGGCCCCTCCCGTTCGCTGACGGTGATGTCCAGTTTGGGAACCTCCGGCGAGCCGGGCGGGACGTGGATGTAGTTGGACATGACAGCAGGCAGAACGCGGCGCGACACGGGCGACGAGAACGAGCAGCCCACGCTGGCGCTTCCTCCGCAGCGGAACCGGCAACTGAGGGAAATTTCCACTTCAGCTCCCGATAAAGCGACTCCACCTCCCCCGGCTGCAACGCGGAGCAGCCTGGGAGAGCGGGCGGAGCCGGGCAGAGCCCTGCCCTCTGCCCGTTCCCCTCACCTGCCTGACCCCTCCAGCATCCGCCTTTCCCCCTCCAATGCCCCCTGTCCCACTCAGCATCACCCTGCCCGCCGCTGGACCCCGCGGCCGTGGCGCAGCCAGGGAGGGGATTAACCAAATGTGTTCGGGGCTGCTGCGGGAGAGCAGGCGTAAAGGAATGTGGGACTGGCAGCTGCCGCGGCGCCGCCCGGGCAGTTACCGGGCGAGCGGTTGATCTTAATCGGGCTTGGAGTTATCTGCTGCGGTTGATTTTTTTGTCTTTAATTTGCGTCTCGGCTTTCGGAACCCCTCACCGCCTCTCCCCTTTTGTTTGCCATGCCCCTGCAGGGCGCGTACCTGCTCAGCACCTTGATCCGTTCCTTCTACAGAACAGTTACATTCTTTCATTTTTTTCCCCCTGACTTATTTTATTCTGGAAATGTTGTTGCCTTGAAGTTATTTTCGGCGGGGAAAAAAAAAAAAAAAGCCCAGACTATACCGCAGCTTGTACCAACCAGGAGAAAAACAATCCCATCTTTTTTAGAAATATTTTGATGCTCCCCCTAATAGTCCTACGAGTATCAGCCTCCTTTCACATTCTATGATCTTCCCACATAGAGAAACACTGAACAAGAAGTTCCTCTGTAAAAACTACTGAATTGAGTTAGACGAAGACACAAGAACTATGTAAACAGAGTAATAATCGGGCTCTCCCCTGAAGAGCTGTTACTCTAAAACAGACCCAGGTCAGGGGATCTTTAATCTTAGTATTCTTTTCCATCTAAACTTTGATTCAGACCAAGCATTTAAAATCTTCAGAGCCAGGAATCTGTCTGTGAAGCTCGAAAAATAAATTTTCCTTCTGCTGTATTTTAAATTAAGATTTAATGTTTATGGGTTGGTGTTATTAGTGTAAGTATGTTTTTCTACATTAATAGGATTTTTCTATCAAGGATTAAAAGGGAAAGAATATTGGGGTCTGAATCAAATTTCAAATGCCATAAAATTTCACCCATTCTTCCATTATCCCACTTCACTTTTTCTTCTATGCAAGTAAGGATATTTTGAAATTTAAATGCCTTGAAAAATAGGTTTCTTTTAACACATTCACCTTCATACACTGTTTAGCCCTATAAGTCAATATTACCATGGAGGCATGATATCACTCTACCAGATCAAGCATGTGATTCATGGTGGCCTCTGCTTCTGCTTAGGCAGTTTGGTAGATGATAAACTAAGATTTATTTGTAGATTAAGGCCAAAGTGATATTTTGTTGAAATAAAATATCAAAGGTTGAATTTTCCAGCTTCCAAATGTTAATTTTAACAAGAACTGGTCTAAAAGAGATTCAGTCTTGCTAATGCTGAGAATAATAAATACATCTACCAGAAGGTTTCAGTCGTTAACTCTGAGAAGCCTTGTGAACTTACCCAAGTCTGATTAGATTTCCATAAATTGTTTGTTAGTGTATTTTTAACATAAAGGGGGAAAGTTGAAGCAGTCATGGTGCTTAGATGGTTTGGGAATTATAAGAGCTGAACTTCTGTATATTAAATATTTACAAAAGTAGATGAAAGAACCTGAAACACTTAGGCAGTAGCACTCTCATGTTTCTGGTCATGGTATAAAGACACATCCTTTTGGCTTATCCTCATGGTGCATTGGGAATTCTTAATTCCTGTGGTTTTAATTTTTAAAAAATTATAAAAATTTCTGGTTTTCCTAATTCCTGTTATTTTAATCAATAAAAGTTACAGTTAGCTACTCACCCGGTTTTCTTCCGTTTTTACCTTTTGTTTCCCACAAACATTTGCTGTGTCCAAATCAAACCCCCAAGAAATGTGTTTTCTCTTAATGCTTGATGCATTTGCAAGTCCACTACACCAAACTAAACTCATTCCAAGGTTGGTCAGAGATGCTCGCAACAAGTAACTGAAGGAAACAGGATGTTTTACTTCTCTCCCAGGCCTGTGCTCTACCAGGCAGCCTGTCTGACCTGCATATCCTCCTCATTCTGCCATTCTCTTTTCCTTTTCTGCTAATCAGGAAACAGGTAGTGCCATTTAAATTATTCCTATGCTTTTCACCTTGCCTTTATGTCAGCGCTGGACACTTTATAAGCTCTTAAAAAAAAAAAAAAAAAGGCAAAAAGAGCAACATTAGGATCAGAACCAGTTTTAACTTCCCAGGTGCAGTTCACTTGGCTGCTTTCCAAAGCCAGCAATTGTTTCAGAAGGACTCATTGTATAAATGTGACTAGAAATGGGACCCCTTCTAGTCATAATTAATTTTAATAACATTTTGCATAGTAGCATTTCAAAATGCTTTATATTGTCCTAATCTCACAAATAAAAGAACTGAGTCATCAGAGAGTTAAATCTGCCATTAGACCAGATAGTGGGCTTGGACATAATTTTTTGACATCCAGTCCTGTCCTTTGATCACAGGATTTCTTCAGTGCATTCAAGCATATAATTTCTGTTCATTATCCCACATATATTATTTGTTTCAAGATGAATCATGTCTCCGTACACATGGTATAAAACTGTAAGTCAGCTTTATATATTTATTTATTATATTGATTTTTGAAGTGCCTGGTGGCCTAGTATCCATACTGATTTACCAGCAACAACTCTTGACACACAAAGTTGATTGTTCTGTCATGTTTATTGTATTCTGTAAACAAATTTCATTTTAATCTTGGGGAAGGTGAGCTTGAAATAGTTTATTTTACAAAAATCTTGACACTTTAGAAATTTCTTGAAGATGGATACTGCTTGGTATGTTGTTGAAATGGTAAAAACTCCTCTCTCGAGCAAGTTGCTTGAAAAAATAATAGATTATAGCTTTCTCAAGTGTATTTTGAAAGCTATATGAGACAGTAAAAAGCCTCAACGCTCACTGCAGTTTTACAGTTCAATTTTCTAGTAGGCTCCCAATTACTGACACTCATTTAACACACTCCATATCATAACCTGGTTGCAGTGAGGATTTCTGCAACATGTATAGACAGCGAGGCCTGTGGAAAAGAAATAGAGACCGATTCTTGATAGATGTTTTTCAGACATCTTTATTCTCCAGCCGCATGGCCGGACGACTGCCAAAGAGCCCCGACAATCAGGGGACCAGTAGGGAGTAGGGAAACCCCATGCCTCTACGCCAGGGTCGCCTCCCCCCAGACCCCACGGCAGGGGGGAAGAACCCCAACATAACCTAGTTCCTGACTATCTAAATCCTTTTCCAACATGGGAGTGGTATGGTGCATAATGTAATGTGTTAGGATATGTGATTACATGGGAAACAGATAAGAGGTTTCCAGCTCCTTCAGATCTTCAGGGTTTCAAATAGAAACCTAAGAAGTTTCTAGTGGAAGTCTAGACATCTGTGCCAATGGGCTTGGTTACCCTCCAAGGCTTCTCCAGATGAATGTCCAGGAACCTTCCGTCTGTGCTGTCCCTGGCTCCAAGTCCATGAACTGTATGTGAATAGTTACCCAGTTACACTTCCTGCTGGAAACCTTAGCAAACTAAACAAACCCCTTAACCAGGCCTGTTAATTAATCTCAACACCAGGAAGAGATAAAACCTGATAAACCCTGCCTAAGTCAGTAGGACCAAAGACATGTTTACACTTAAGCAGGTGCTAAATCAAAACAAGCTGCTTAGCAAGGAATTCTGCAGTTTATCCATTTTCTCCATGCTGTATATTTGTTTAGGGCTATTTATAAAACAATATAGCCACTGAGTTAAAAGAAAGAAGAAAAAAATCTTCATATTAATTACACTACTCAAAAAATACCTGTACAAAAATAGAGATTAAATAAAGCAGCACAAAATCATAATTAAGGCCAGTGCCTGCGTTCATTTTAATAGACAAAGGTGTATTTTAATATTTGAAGAGTAGTTACAAGTTGACTGATCCTTGACCAAACTTGAACTCTACATGTGCCCAATGATTTACCATATCCTGGTGTTTTTCGCAAGGGCAATCAGTACACATATTGTGTAAGTACCCAAAAAGAGTCTATTTCGGCAGATTTAAGATCTCTTGCATTCAAGAATAAATTCACCAGCAGCAATACAGGAGGAGGAGTTGAACAGCTTTTGTACCTTCTAGAAATTTATGCTTTTCTAACATTTTATTGACTAATCAAACATCCTCCTACAAGGGAAAGTTATAAACACCAGCAATTTAAAACACGGTCTGTGAAAAAGACAATATCAAAAATGTATTTAAATGTCATGCAAGCTGTAAAAGAAGCCTGGAATACTTTTTCCTCTTTCTAAGGTACTATCAGAATGTCATTCTGTATTCTCTAGTGAAATCTCTAATCAATTTTACAGTATAAAGTGGGGCAGGGAGGAGATTGCTGAACTAAATTAGAACAATTAAAAATTGTGTAGGAAATTATCTTGAGGGACTGAGAGCATGGTTATCACATATAAATGACTGCCACTTTACATTCAACCTGAATCAATGAGAAAGGAGAGAGAAACCTCAGACTGAGAACTGGTTGAATGGCAGATCTCAGAGGGTTGTGATCAGAGCCTAGTTGGAAGCCTGTAGCTACAGTGTCCTCAAGGTCAGTCTTGTTCCACTTACTCATCAGTGACCTGGGTGACCATCAGCACATTCGTTGATGATACAAAGCTGGCAGGAGTGGCTGATCCACAAGAAGGCTGAGCTACCATTCAGTAAAACCTGAGCAGGCTGGACAGTTGGGGACAGAGAAATCCAGCAAAGCTCCACAGGGGCAAACACAGGCCCTACACCGGGGGAGGAAGAGCACCTGCACAGGCTGGGGGTGACCTGCTGGAAAGCAGCTCTGCAGAGAAGGACCAGGGAGTCCTGGTGGACAAGAGACTGTCCATGAACCAGAACTATGTCCCTGTGGCCAAGAAGGCCAGTGGCGTCCTGGCGTCCTGGTGTCCTGCACTGAGAAGAGTATTGCCAGCAGGTCAAGGGGGCTTTTATCCTCCTTCTCTACTCAACTTTGGTGAGGCCACCTCTGGGCTGTGACCAATTCTGCACTCCTCAGGACAAGAAAGGCAAGAAAATGCCTGAGACAGTCCAGTGGAGGGCTGTGGAGACTATTAGGGGTCTGGAGTTGTAAAGAAAGGCTGGGAGAGCTGGGCCTGTTTAGCCTGGAGAAGAGATGACTGTGAGGGGACCTTATCAATGCTTCTTAAGAGAAGTTGTCAAAAAGTGCTGGTGACAGGAAAAGGGACAATGGGCACAAAAAACCACAGGAAGATCCATCTGAATAAAAGAGAAAATATTGCTTTGAAGGTGACAGAGCACTGGACAGGCTGCCTAGAGAGGCCACGGGGTGTCCTTATGTGGAGATATTCAAAACTCACCTGGACTTGATCCTGTATGACCTGCTTCAGGTGAGTAGAGAGGTTGGACCAGAGGATCTTAAGAGGTGCCTTCCAACCCCAACCATTTTGTGATTCTGTGAAAGGCAAAGAAGGGTGTTGAAGAGGGGAGATAAGAGACAGAAGGGAAAGGAAAGAGCAGGAAATTGTTGCAATTCTGTGTCAGTGAGAGAAGAAATTACTAAACTGGCTTATATGTCTTCCTCACAAAAACACCATTCCCAGCAACCTTCTTGGTAGTTTCAAGAAGACAAGGATCAATAAAACTAGAAATTATGCAAAATTTGCACTGCACTCCTGTGCTTATGGCCAGTTCCTTTACATTAAATTGACAGATGACAGGAGGACTCTGAGACAACACCACATCCATTTCCTAAGCATTCCAGCTTGCATGCTGAGGCCTGTGTATCCAGTAGACTCCAAGCTGGATGCTCTTTTGGTTCCCCTCTGTGTACTTTTTCTCTAGGCCTTACTTCAACCTTGTTCATAGCCCATTTCCTACAGAATCAAGGTTAATGTGACCAGATTTTGTGTCTGCCCTCCATTAATGACTTAAGAAGGAGCAACTTTAGAATTTCACTAGGTCTTTTAATCCCAAAGATAGCTTTAAATCCTATAATTGGGAATTACTGAACAGGTGGAGGCTACAATCTGTAGGTCATCATCTCAGGCTGCTTTTGAAAGCCCTACAGATAATTATTATTACTTTCAGGATTATTTTATTATTCACCTTGGAGATTTTATTAACTCCCAAGGTGTTGATTCTCAGAGGACTGGCAAAAGAAATATCGTGGGCACAAGAGAAGAACAGCTCAGAACAGCATGATATTTAATCACAGGCTGTAAATACCTTTTACAGACTTGTCTGTTTGCAACTGTCGCTAAGCATAGAAAATTACTAAATTAGTCAGCTTCATTTATACTTTTCTTAAGGGAGATCTTGGAACATTAGTTAAATTACATTTCAGGTTTAAGGATAATAAAGCTATGTATTCCTCTTGGAAAAGTAAAACAATATTATAAAAAAAAATAAAATACAATAAAATCATAGCAACTATATCAAAGGTAAACGGCCAAACTTTGCCCAATTCTCTATTTTCCCTTCCATAGGGTTACAGAGTTCAACAGCCACAGGAAGCACAGAGGACTGCAGGGGAGAATTGCTTCCCTGGTTCCTGCAGCTTGGACAACCAGCACTAAGCAATCAGGAGGGTAATCAAGGAGAAAGGTATCAAGAGTTGCTATAAGAACATCATGTCTTACTAGGAATTTCCATTGCAAGTAAAATTCAGAGTTTAAGTTTTATCAAAATATCTTGGAAGAGAACTGGAAGTGTCACTGCAGTGTAAGCAAACATATATTCTTAATCTTTACCAGCTTTCCTAGATTCTGTTTCTTTCTTCTCTTCCCTTAAAATATTTTGGATTGTGTAGCAGATCCAACTCTGCAGTCTTTGCACCTGAAGATGTGAAATACCAGTAAGGTGTGTGGTTTTTTTGAATCCACCAAGCTTTTAACATGTGTAAAGCAAAGAATATTCATTCAGGCTTCCCCCCTCCTCCCCCCACCCCTTCCCCCAGAGCACCAGAGGTGTGGACCCATGCCTGTGATTCTTTCTCATTGACTGGAATTTTGCATTTCTACGTCAGCTGGGCCTCCCTGCCCGCAATCCTTGAAGGCTGAGGTTTGCCCAGAGTACAGAGAAAATCTTGTGCAAACAATCGCAGCTGCAACATTTTGTTTCTTTGTGATCCGTGTATCTGTTGCTTCAATGTTATTATGATAGTTACATTTTTTTATCTAGGTTTTAAGTTTCTGAGGAGAATTTTTGTTTAGAAGATACTGTTTTCCCTGGTATTTGTTACAATCGGCTGTGTTTCAAGTATGTCCGGAGCTAGTCAGCTGTTCCTGCAACTGAGACTTGGTTTTCTTCTTTTTATCCCTTTCATCCAGTGGAAAAAGTTTCCTGCTGCTCTCCCTACTGATACTTGATATCCTATCTCCAACTGATGTACATCTTTAACTTTTAAAGAACAGCACCTCAGCTAGCTCTGCTAATTAAGACTCTTTCCGGTTTTGTATTGTTTGGTTTTCATTTGTTGTTTTGGTTTTTTTTGGTTTTCATTGAAAGATTATTTTGGAGGTATTGCTTCTCAGAGGAATTACTTTTTCTAATCCAACTCCCTCTTCTTAACAATAATAATTTTTAAAAATCACTTGCTCATACTTTGCAGCAATGTATTTATTTAATCTTCAGCATTAAAAGAATGCTTAGAGGGAGCAAAGCAGCCAGTCAGCAGCTTTTTTGAATGTCTGCTACAGGTCATTATAATGCAAAAAAAAGTAGGGAACTTGAGAGGTTTGTTTTTAGTTTCTCTAGAAGTGTTTTACATTCTAATAGCTTTCTTGATAATCATCTTTCCTCCTCTTTTTTTCCACAGGAAATAATCTTTCTGGCCCCAACAGCAAATACTTACGGTGGAAAGCAACAGTGGGAAGCCATTAATATGTAGTTATTGATCATGTTTTCAAAATGTATCACTAAGTCAAAGACTAAAAGCTGTCCACTGGTCTTTTTATGATGACTAAATGACAAAAATGCTTCCAAACCATTCAGTGAACACTAAACTCCCTGCTAACCTTTACAAGTATTTGTTCCCCACTGTCTTTGGGAACAGGAAGCTCCAAGTGGCAAAAACCCACAAGTACACAAAAGCAGGAATACTGAAGGAATGTTGCTTTGCTAAGTTGCGTAAAGTCATTGGCTCAAGGTCAACTTCTGTGTGATTCCTGAAGTGTCCGCAAACCAGCTCTGCCATAGCCTCAATCAGATCCTTTCTTACAAAGCTGCATCACACTCTGATGAAGGAAGTAGAATAAACCCAGATATCTGAACCTGCAGAACCTACTTTAAAAAAAAAAAAAAAAAATCACCTTTAAAATCTCCTTGATGAATTTAAGGTCACAGCTTATTGGTAGTCCACTTTCTGCCGGTCAGGGATTTACATTTCCTCCACCAAGAAGGAAAACTTTTCCACCAAGAAAGTTGATGCCAAAACCTAAACCTCTGGCCAAGACTATTTTCCCTGTAATAACATATCACTTGCTTACTCTTTTATAAAGCAAACTCTTCAATTACTTCCAGAAATATTCTGGGCTTCTGCTCTTCTCTGTTGTATTTTAACTTGCCCTTTTTATTTTTGTGGTGTTTTTCAGCATCCTTTCCTGCTAGCTGTTCAAATTTGATCTTCATAATTCACTACATGTTTTCATTAAAAAAAAAGTGAGGCTTCTCTTGGATAGAAAAGATCATAAACAAGAGGTTTCACCTGGTCGAAAGAGCCTGGCAAAATCTGAATTTCATATGGGAAGGATCACAGAGTAGAACACAAGTACAAGAATATAGAGCACTTTTGATGCAGTTGATGAATGCATAAACAAGGTCAGAAAAAGGTTAGAAAATGAAATGTAATTTGTAATGGGCTTGGGGGTTTGAATACTGTATTGTGAAACACAACCTTAATTGGGAGGAGGGGGATGATAGAAAAATTGCATGATAGAGAACCTTCAGCTTGAAGTACAAGAAGCAGCTGAAATAGGCACAGAAGCAGCCATGGAGAAGTACTTCTCATGTCTATGACCCTGTTCTACAAAACCCCAAAGGTAATTCTAGTTTTACTTGAGGAAAAGGTGGGCCATGTGAACACAAGGTGAGTGAAAGCAGTACAGGCATTTAAAAAATAAGATAAGCTGTTTCCATAGGTATAGCCTAAAACTAATCATTACTTCTATGACCCTTATCAGCAAAACAAGGAATTCATGCAATAAAATTTATGTCCAATGAATTTAGAATAAATTAAAGAAAGGCATTTTTAGCTGAGATAGGCATGTAGAAAATAGTGCTTTGGGCAGTTCAGGTAAATTTTGTGGCTGAATAATTTCATAGCTGATAGTAATACATGCAGTTATTGCACATACCAAGCTAAGGATAATTAAGATAAAGGTGATTAAATCTCATTCTCATATAGTATAAATTAAATTGCCAAAAGTCAGGAGGGAATTTCTTCTTCTGAACTTTTTTATTGCTCACTGTATATTTTTAGGGAATATTTGAATATGTTCACCAAGAAGCCTCTGCTTCTTGGATACAGCTGGTAATAGAAGAATGGATCACTGATATCATCTGGCATCAGATTATTTTTGGTGTCTGTGGTAGAAAGCCACCGGGCCTGCAAACACAGCACTGCAGAAATTCGCAGTGAGAACCATATATTGCATTGTATGTATATTCAAAAGGATGCTAAAGTATTCATTTAGCCATCTTTAGTATGTTTTAAATTTCCTGGTTTGGTGTTCTGGAAGAATTAGAATCCTTTCCTACATTGAGTATTCGTAACAAATGCTGCTGCATGTTGGCGTGGAGATCTGAGGGAAATGAGTCCTGTCACCAAGCCTTTCTGCTGCCTTAATGAGCTTCCCAGCCCTTCAGTGGCTGCTGAGGAAATCTAGGTCCTCAGAGGGATAATCCACTGCACAAGCAGTGCACATTCCCAGCTGTTCATCAACTGGTGCTGCATGTGTAGAACACACACAGATTAGGTTTTAGTTTCTATACTTCTGTTTTCACAATTGCACTGTGAATGGGCATTACTCTGTTTTTATAAACTTGTCTGTTTCACTAATGTAATACACTTGTCAAAAAGGCAGAAAGAATCCCAGGATGTATTAGAAAAGGTAGTCACAGCAGGGACTACCTGCAAATCCAGAGGCACACGGGGTAAAGAAGTAGGGGGACTGTAGTACAAACACTGCTGAGACCTCATCTGAAACACCATGTCCAATTCTGGTCTCATATAGTAAAAAACAAAAAAGAAAACGAAAACAAGTATAGATAAAGGATAATGACATAATAAGGTAAATGGAGACTCCCATCCTCTTGTAAGTGAAGTCTGTAGCTTGGCTGGTTCCACCTCGTAACAGAAGAGCTGTGTGTGGACAGAACCATTCATCACAAGTTTCTGCACAGATGTACCCTGAAGGCAAAATATACATTTAGGCTATAAAACAACATTAGTGTGCAGAAAATATATCCGGCATAAACTGATACTGGAATTCTACCTCGAAATTTCTAATCGTGCACAGGTCCTAAAACAGACTTCAAATATGAGCAATGGGGACAATAAATGTCTCAATTAAAAAACAAAACAAAACAAAACAAAACAAAACCAAAACCAAAACAACAACAACAACAAACCGCCACAAAACCACAAACAAACAAACCAACAACAAAACAAACAAACAAAACTCCCCCAAATCAACCAACCAACAAGCATAGTTAAATCACAAGAATCCTAATCACTCTGTCCTCTTCAAGACTGAATCAAAAATAGCAGGCTTCTTAATGCTGGGTAGTGTAATATCTGTAAGGAACACCAGACATTCCCAGCAATGCTAGAGCTGTACTTTAAATTCCGCATCCCACTATTTTCAGTTGTTGCAATTTGGAATGAGGAGGGTGATACAGAGAAGCATAACCCCGTGTACATCCAGCCCACCTCTAGTTAAGAGTTTTGATATTTCTCTGCATCTGACCATGTGGTTATAACAGAATTTTTTTTTCCAGATTACTTTTTAGCTGCACTTTTCAACTACCTGATTTTGTTCATCACAATTCAGATACCTCCAGTTAACAAAGCTGTGAGTGAGGATTGCATTTTACTACATAACAAAGTCATTTTCAGTGGCTGTGTGAAAAATATGTCTACCACCATGAACAGAAAATGAAACTGTGCCACATATCTGGTTTATGAGGTGAAGATCCCCTTCCCTCTGGGAGCCACTCAGTATCACAGAGAGATTTGAAATAAAACTTCTCACAGAGAGATTTGAAACACAACTTCTCTAACAGCCTGCTCTGATAACACAGACTCAGTTAGAGGCTGGAAAAGACCAGAGTTGCAAAACCTGCATCTGAAAGACTGAGCTGTTACTTCTCTGCTGCAAGCAGATAATAAAAAGTGTTCATGGAAACCATTTTTAAGCTTATCTAACAATCCCTGATTAAAAAAAACCTTGAAAGATGTGAATTACAAAGGACAGGCAAGTATCTAAAATGGCAGGGGGAGTCATCATCCTTTCCACACTTTTCTAGTGGTACCCCACCTTGGTAGCATCAATCCCAAAGATATTTTGCCTCTTAGTTCTCTCCCATGTTCTCATCTGTCTAAGGCTCTGCGCTAAGGATTCCTGGCTCAGAGGAATATCAGAGTCCATGACAGTTAAACAGATTGTGTGTGTGCATGTCAAACACTTCATAATGTAATGAGAACTCCTACTCATGGATAATAAGCCAGCCACTTCTAGCAGAGTTTCCCCTAGGCCTTCACTCAGCTCATGGACTATGAGTAGTCTGACTACACCAACTACCAACCCCACATCAGTGGCTACATGTAAATTCAAATCTATCTGCAGTACAACTCTTCTATCAGGATAGTTCACATCGTCTTATCTCAGAGACACCTAAAAACCAAAACCAAGCCCTTACATGCATGTGTTTATTAAGAAAGATTGTACATGGCAGATATACAAGAAAAATGTTTCAAATGTTATCTGAGACAATTTGTGCTTTTTTTAAACTTGAAGATCAGTTCTATCAAACTGTTTCCCTACACATGAAAACAAAAACAAGGTTAAAATAATATAGATCTGTCTTAATTTCAAAACAATCCTCCAAAATGAAGGCTGATGAAGTGATTAATCTATTGATTTGAGGCACTGAAACTTAACATAGTGCTTTGATGTAATCTCTGGCATAAAAGGAAAACCGCTGGAAATGAAGGCCACAGATAAAATAGGAAACTCCAGGTAAAGGCAGTTAACTCTTCCGATTTAGAATTAGGCCTTCACACAGATCACAGCTATGCTTTGCAACAAATTCTTGGAATGGTTGTCCTTTGCAAACTGATTATATAAATTTCTTCACTGGAGGGTTCAGCACCCATAGCAATTAAATCAGGAAGCTCAGTAGGTTTTCATACTACTGAAAAGTCATCTGTGACTTTCTGTGGCATCTCAAGACTGGGAATGTAAAATTATAACACAAATTTAGTGAACATGTTCAAAAATGAGGATGGATGTACTGGAATATTTTTATTCCTCCTTGCCTTTTTCAGACTGCTAAAATTAGCAAAGGACGGTCTGTCCTTATATTAATAATGGCTAGGGAGTAGAGATCTTTCTTACTCCAAGAGCCTAAACTGTAGGATACAGCTCTTACAGGATGGCAATCGTATACTTGTGTACATGAAAACTCTCAGCTACTGTAGAGAGGGATTTTTTGTTACTTCTTAAAATACAGTAGCACATCTCCTTATTTTGTGTTAAATACTAGTTTATTTTTCATTTTGGTAGAATTTTCCCAGCTGCTAGGTGCTTTGGTGCTAGGAAGTACTTTTGCAGTATTCTTCTGTATAATTAAGCAATTTATTTAGCAAGTATTTCTCAACTCATGCTGTTCATAATAATCTTGGCTAAGAAAATCAAAGCAGCATCTCCCTCAGCTGCTATCAAGAAATTCCAAGGTGATGATCATAATTCTTCCATACATAAAAGAAGAGAAAGGCAGCACAGGCCTGATGAAAGAGAATTTTTGTGCTTTGAAGACAGTCTGAAGACACTGTCCTTGCATTTCAAAAGCCCCATAAATTGCTGTTAACAGGGTCAAATGCAGCACTGAACACAGCTCTGCCAGGAATGAATTAAGACAGTACTCAAAGAACAAGCACCAATGATAGGCTTCTCCTTTAGCCAGCTTTTAGTGGACAAGAGTTTTTGCTTGAGAATTAAGATGGAAAGTAGTTTGTTCAAATGGCTAATAATCAAGAAAGTGAACTGGATTAATTCCTGTTGGATAATAAGGAATTATCATCTTCTTTCCACTGTACATAATTCAGTTTTATGAATCCACAGCTATATATACATTAAGAGTCTTTGAAAGGTTTGTGGGGTTATCCTGCAGTTCTTGAACTTTTCTGCTTTCTCTGTGAATGGATATTTCCTTCCGACCTTAGGTGGGTATGCATTCAGGAATAAAGATAAGTCTAAAAAAATTATTTGCTTTGTTAGAATTATTCGTCTTGTTCCATTAACCCATCAGCCATGGATAAGAGGACTCAGAATTCAGATCTTGAGCCTCTTCAGTCTCCTTTGGCTTGGCACTACACAAACCCCTCTGTATCATGTTTTGACAACAAATAGGTATCACTGTGTAGACACAAGCTTGAATTCCACTTCTGTAAGAAGCTGGATGTGAGGCATTACATGCTGCTAAAACCAAAACTCAGCCATTTGCTTTGTTAATGAGCTTTATTTTTTATATATTTAATACTTTAACATTTAATAACTCACATCACCATGTCCATTTCAAATGGAACATACAAAGCAAAAGCATCACATGATTATTAAGAACTGCACTCACTCCATGTTTTAGAATATAAATATTTATTGTTTTGATTATAATCCAATTTAATGTCTTTAATGCACCAGAAAATAATTTTCATATCTTGTGAAGTATCTTGAAGACTATTCTAAAGATAGTTTATGCAGTTATTACAGTTGAAATAATCTCTTTGGCAGCACAGACGGACCTGTGGAGAAGCACTTATGTGTTCTTGCTCCCTGTGCCATAGTTGTTGATGAGACATACAAGGACAATGGCTTTAATAAGCCTTAACCTTCTTCAAAATTGGAGGATCATCACCTTTGATCCTGACAGCAATTTCAATATATAAATACATGCATTCATTAATATGTCCATGTTTTGGTGTGGGAGCTGAATAAATGATCTATTTATTACATTTAGGCAGGTCAAAGGAAAATACCAACATAAAATAACATAATATAACCAGCAAATATAACTGTTTTAATAACTGTGGAAGGCTAATACATATTACTGACCCAGTTAAAGATCTCATTTGTCTCAACCCTTAAAAGGAAAAAAGGCAGAAATGCTGAAGGTGTCACTGAAGGACTATTTATTTTTTAATGCTATAAATACTGCTGCTGACAACTACATTTAATTAAATTACTTACTAGGTATTGACTAATTAACTAGGGCTTTGTACACAGAAAGGACTCTGGGAAGTTATTATTATTCCACTGCTTGTAACTCAATATCTTTGCTAGAGCATGTGCGCATGGTTTCTGGTTCAATCTCTGTGAACTGATATCCCAATTATGCCATTGCCACTCATAAAAAGCACCAAGTCACATGCAGTGTTATTTCCCTCAGAACTGTGAGAAAGAGAAATGATATCAAATTACTGGCTGAGAACGTGGCATCAGATCCAGTTGTTTGATTCCCCCTGTAGTCAATTGCATTCATTCCTGTGTCACTGAATATTTATTTTATCCAGTTTCTTTCAAGCCTAGATGGAAATCAAGACCTTCAGACAGCAATAGTATAATGAAACAGAATTATAATTATTATGATTTTGATGGCTCTCTATTTTTACAAATTGCTTGATATGGACCAAACCCCAAACTGCTGAAGTCCACAGAAGATTGACATGAGTAGACTGTTGGAAAGGTGTCACATTCAGAAGAATACAAAGTGTTGAGATCTCATTTCCAAGGGAAATACTTTCATTTGATATACAGGAAACAAGTGTACATAAAAAAATCAGAAATACAATTTTAGGACTATGACATATGGTCTTTGTTTTTACCCTCTTTAATGTAAGCCTTGAGAATAATTCTTGGCTTATTTTTTACCTTAAAGGACAACCACGTTTTATTCAATTCACTAGATTTCATGGGAATATTACTCTGAATATTATTGGAATTAGAGTTCATTGGATAAGCTTTTTTCATACATATTATGGGATATTTAAAAGACACATAGATGTGGAATTAGGGTAATGATGTAGTGGTAGAATTGGCTGTGTTGGGGTAATGGTAATTGAGAGTCAAAATGAAGTACATATTTCAAGTTTGAATTGGTTCTGCTCAGGCTTCCAACCTTCCCTTATCACACACCTGTTATATTAGAGATTCTTATGGTAGCAGGATTTTATTCCAGTAGATGGTAACAGACATTAATATTGCTTTAATCTTGTGTTTAAACAGCCTAACTACAGTGAGCTCCTCCAGCGTAAATCAGAAGTCTCAGTAATGAAGACTTGTTCATAATAAACCCCATATCTTCATTTCAGGGAGACAGTTTCACCTTACTGATTTTATTGAGAGAGGATTTCACTGTATCTTTTAATCTAATGAGAGGGATTAGGGTTGCAATGTCAATCAGATACATACAGGCAATTATAAACAGTAGTGACTAGGATTTTGCCCTTATCAAAATCCTTGCAGTGGGCATATAGCACAGCACAAATAGAGCAGAAGGAAGTTTGGGTTTTTTTCTGGGATGCAGGGGTCCTTTACTAAGGATCCATCACTCTGGATAAAGAACCCCTATGAGCATTATTAAAAATATTTTTAGACTGGTATCCACCAGATTTAAGCCAGATTGATTTGAAAAGTGTGGTTAGTTTTACAGTGAAGTACAAGGATTTTTCCACAAACCAAAATCTGACACTGCAGTTCCCACTGTTGATGATAGCTGAAAGATTCCTGTTTCAAAGACTGCTTATGACAGTGAAGGGAATGAGATAAATTTGTCTTCACAAACAAACTGTGGGTGTGCTGATAGGTAAAGATAGATACAGAGAGATGAAAGAAGCAATGGGAAGAACAATAAATTCCATAGGAAAAGAAAAAGGGGGGGGGATACATTAGAAGGGGGTCTCTATTAGGCAATTCAGGGAGTCTGTACCTCGCAACTTCCTCAGCCAATGGGGAAAGAGAGAGGGAAATGCAGCTGGGAAATTAGAATAAAAAGGAGGCTGTATCGTCTAACAGTTTGAGAGACCCCAGGGGAATACCCCACGGCCCCTCCCTTTATGCGAATAAAGTAACAGGACTCCTCTGTCTCTTTTTTGGACATAAACCTCTGGTGTTTGTGGATTAGTTTTTCTGACAACAGTAACTGCAATAGAAACTGAGCCAGTACCTTCTGTAAACCAGAGATAAAAAGCATTTTTTTCTGTGTTTCAACAAACTAAAACCCCTCCAAAAAGCTTTTCATTCATTTCTGTTTGAATCAAGTCAAGACAATATAATCCAAAAGCACTTTTCCCTGTGGATAAGAGACAGCCCACCACATCCCAGGTCCTGCTGTAACCTGAGGAAAACCTAGACCACCACCTTCTAATCTCTATCTCGAAGGCTGGTAAACCAATATAATTGAAACCTACCCTGATGCGATGGGCCAGCAGACTGAAGTTACAAGGAAAACCTTATCTCTGAAGTATCAATTTCCAAACTAACATTCAACATGCATGTCTATCACAAACTCTCGATCTTAGTTAAAACTGAAAAAGAAGGGACACATGGATCATTACATTTAAGTGGCCAACTCTCCCACAAAAAACTCTCCTATTTTTCTGACACTCACTGTCCCACATGAGATGACTTCAATATTGTACTTAGCAATATTCTTGTTTTTTTAGTTCAGTTACAGTGCCATTTAATACATAACAGTACCTGCTCAAGTAAGATAATGCTGCTCTTTAAGCATATTGCAGTGGTTATCTTGCTGAAACAGGACTTCTATTGTCATGACTTACTAAAACAGCACTACTAAGCAGAAGGGAAAAAACTCAGCAAGAAATAAAGTGAAATGCAAAGTCAGATATCACTTTTTTCCTTATGATGAAAATACACCTTTTAGTATTTTCTGTGGAGTTCTGGCATGCATATTACTGAGCATGTACATACTATAGCTTTAGTTTCCAGTATATCCATTATATTTGCCTAAAACTGATGGAAATTTAATGCTATTTTGGAAGCCTCAAGTAGTTTATAAATTCTAGGGGTCTGAGTATACTTTCAGCGGAGTCCCTGCTACCTTTCAGAAGTCCTTGCTGGCCCTAGACAACTGGAATGCCATTGGCAGGAAATGTGTGAAGTAACATGCTAATTTATGGAAAGACAGGTCTCATTCTGCCAGTATAGAAAATCCTCAGCCCCAAGGCAGGTCTAATACACCAAACAGGTTTCTTAATGCATTAAATAATATCTAATTCATCTTTCCAAGTATCTAAAAACCAGATTGGAACTGAATCTCCAAAACAGGTGTTTTCTGATTTCTAGTCCTTTGACCACTAGAATCTTCCATTGAAAAAGCTGGATCCTCAGAAATCTTTTGAGAAAGAAATATGCATTGCATTAACCCCTGTATTTCATAATCTCAGAGAGAGGGAGATGTTCACTAGGCAACATTCGTAAAATGTTAGAAAAAGCAGCAAATAAACAGAAGTTTTGCCAGAAATAAAGAACACATGACCAAGTTTACTTTTACGTTGTTTTTACTTGTTTGAAGTCCAGAATTTATTTTACATTCCCTCAATCTTGGGCTCTAAAGCAGAGTACCAGAAATGAAAAAATGCCAAACAATCTGACATGGACAACAGGGAATGTTTGGGTTTTCTGTAGTCCCATCTGCTGGTAGTTCTTTACTGTAACATGGAAGTTAAGAATGGTTGTGTTCACAAGTAGTGTAGTGGATCAATGGCCCCATTTTTAGGGTGAAGCAGTGCTGAGGACTCACCATCCACATCACACTGATGCCCTAAAGATAGGCTGGAAATAAATCCCCATAGACCGATGTCTATAGAGCAGGTACCTGTTTATTGCGGCGGTGATGGTGAGGGGGATTTTTCCTCCTAACTCACCCACCTTTGTCAAGTGCTGTGGTATATTTATACAGTAAATTTTGCTTAATGTTGCTATGTCATTACAGCATCATCACATATGCGCTGGAACTAATTTACATAGCATGATCTCATGGTTATTAGATAATTCTTTGCACTATGCATGCATTTCCCCAGTTCCAAGGTCTTGTGGGGGTCTTCTTTGATGAAGACTTCTAAAGTCTTCTTCGCACTTGAACTTTTCAACTTTGTCTTCGGGGCATGCGCAGTTACGGTGCTCTTCAGTCCATCTGGTCTTAACTGGCCTAAATTCTTTGTTTTGTGGCTAAGTGGTTTTGGCTTGCCAATTTCTCATTAGTACTACACTTACCTATCTCTAAAACTATACACCTGGTGTTTTGTTTTGTTTTCTTTCTCTTTTTCTCTATTCTGCATATAAGCAACTAGTTAACGATATACTAGCCATTACACTGTATAAAAAGTTATTAATATTAGATTATATGGGTATCAAAACTTATGATTCAGGTTATATAAGCATCAGGATATATAGCTATAGAAGTTATGATTCAGTCTATGTAAGTGTAGAAGGCTATGCTTCAGGTTATATTGATAAAAAGTAATGATTTAGGTTATATTGATATTAAGGTTATGTAGATATATTATAACCCAAGCTATATAAGCACTTTGTTACTTTGACCTAAGTTATATAGACATCAACACACTGGTCTGGTGGGTTATTTAATCCTGGCTTAATTTGCTGCCAGGGCCCAAATGCCCTATAACACCTACAGTGTATTTGATGTACTGCTACCGTACACTTTTCTGTTCATATGCTGTATAACTCCCTGATTATGTGAGCCAAAACAACATTTAAGCAGGCAAGATCAGGAGATTCCACTCCAAAAGCTCATTTCTGGTCTGAACTAAACCCTTAACATTAGTAGCATATTTTCTGCTTCTGATTTCCTTCCTGGGTCTTTGGTCTTCACACCTATCCTGCTGTTGAGATTTAGGATTTTTCCTTTTGTTTCTTACTCTCATGGAATTTTGTCCCATCTGTCGCTAAGAAGCCATAACGACCGATACTTAAGAGAGACAAAAGAAGTTGCCACAGGAAGGGTGTGGCTGGCTCTTCTCGTAGCTGGGGGGTTTCTTGTGGAGGAGCAGAGATACCTCGAGACGTGGGCTGGGCGCAGCTCCCTGCTCTCTTGCTCTCGCGGTTTCGGAGGAGAAACAGGCTGTGGTTGCTGTCAGGAGATTTCACCACCGCTCCTTGGTTCCGTCTCCTGCTGCCTTCTGCCAGGAGTTAAGCTCTTTTTGTGGGAGCGGCCGTTGCACTGGAACCTTATTAACACCCTACCTCACTAAAAAAAGGACCCTTTCACTATCTGCTCGGGTGCCTCAGGGGAAACTTCGGGACCCCGAGCCCTTTTCCCCTCCAAAGGAGCCTCTCCCGGCTGTGTTTGGGACCCGGGCTGCAGCTGCCCAGGCCCCGCCGTTTCCTTGCCACTGCTCCGGGTTTTTTGCTACACTGTAGCCACGTACCCCCTGCCTGCTGGGACACCCCGCGGCTCCTGCCACAGCTGCCGAGTTTCTGCTACCTCTTGTTTGCTACCCCGGGTGAGCCCGCCCGCCCTGCCATTCTGGCCGCTGCTCCGAGGTTCCTGCTGCACCTCATTTTTGCCCCCCAGCCCGCCCGCCATTACCACGAGAGGGAGACGTGACGGAACTCGCGCCACAGCGCCCCCTGCAGCTGTGGGGGAACCATCGCACCGGCCCTGCCCGGCCGGGAGCCACCAGCGCCCCTGCCGGCTGTGAGCGGAACTGCACCCGAGGGGAAAGTGCTTAGAGAGCAGAAGGAGACTTTATTGGGTTTTCTGTTCTTGTTCGTTGTGTTACCATTGTTGGGTTTTGATTTGCCTTGTTTTATATATACATACTAGTAAAGAACTGTTATTCCTTTTTCCATGTCTTTGCCTGAAAGGTGCTTAATTTCAAAGTTATAATAATTCAGAGGGAAGGGGTTCATATTTTCCATTCCAAGGGAAGCTTCTGCTTTCCTTAGCAGACACCTGTCTTTCAAACCAAGACACTTACCTTGGGAGTAGTCTCAGAATCACAGAATCATTTAGGTTGGAAAAGACCTCCAAGATCGAGTCAAACCTTTGACCCATCGAGTCAAACCTTTGACCCAAACCCTTGTCAACTAGACCAGAGTACTGAGTGCCACATCCAGTCATTTATTGAACACCTCCAGGGATGGGGATTCCATCATCTCCCTGGGCAGCCTGTTCCAATGCTTGACAACCCTTTCCATGAAGAAATTCTTGATGTCAAATCTGAACCTCCCTGGGCATAGCTTGAGGCCGTTTCCTCTTGTCGTGTCCCTTGTTTCCTGGGAGCAGAGCCTGACCCCCACCTAGCTGCACCCTTGTGTCAGTGAGTTGTGGAGAGTGAGAAGACCCCCCCTGAGCTTCCTCTTCTCCAGGTTAAACACCCCCAGCTCCCTCAGCTGCTCCTTATCAGACTTGTGCTCCAGATCCTTCCCAAGCTGTTTCCTTCTCTGGAAACACTCCAGCCCCTTAATGTCCTTCTTGTCCTGAGGGGCCCAAAACTGAATGCCAGGTTTACATTGAGGCCTCACCAGTGCCAGGTACAGGGGGACAATCACGGCTCTGGTCCAGCTGGCCACACTATTCCTGATCCAGGTCAGGATGTCACTGACCTCTTGCTCATGTAGGCCCAGCTGGCTCATGTTCAGCTGCTGCCAACCAGCACACCCAGGTGCCTTCCTGCTGGGCCAGCCTCATTACAGTATTCCATTTAAACAAGGATGGATGAGTTAAAAACAAGCATTTAGCCTGTTTATAATCTACTTGGATATGATGAATACTGGCAACAGTATGGATTGTTCCAAGGGTAACTTCCAAACAAGCCCAAGAGAAAATGTGCTGTGTTGGTGGGACTAACTGCAGGTAGCCCGAGGACAGCCAGCCAAAGATCTTCTATACCTTAATTCCCTACATCACACACTGCTGCATTTCATATGGTTTGTTTGGAGTATCACATTGGAGTATCTAGCCCATAACATTATTTAGCTTTTTTGTAAAACTACAAAGAAGATAAAATAATCCCAGCAGATCTACTATTTGGCTCAACACCCGGCAAGTGCTTAACCAAAACACAAGGGTTCTTCTATGTTCCTGCTCCTGACCACACCAGCAGCACAACCCATATCCCACAGGATCTCACACAACCCGGTTCCATAATCCCACCTGTAGGACCACACCTGATCCAACTCCTGGCCCTGCTCCTTTGCTTTTTGCCAAGCTCCCACAGTGCTGTTGCCTAAACAAAGAGCTTTTTCAAGCATCAGAAAGTTACAACCTGGCTGCAAGAACCGTATCAAATCCTATTTCTGATAGCTAAATTCCGTTTAATCTATCCATAATCCTTCAAATACTGTAAATGTTTGTCTTTCGATTAAGAAAACAAAGCCAAACCCACGGGGAGGGGGGTGGGGGGGTGCTGGTGTTGAATTTCAACGCTTTACAGGACACTCCCACCGAGTGTCTGGGGATGCACGTATGCTCCATGCTCCCTTTTAACTGGTATTCATCGCAGGAACTCCTTCCTTGGGAAAGCAGAGCATCCCGAGGGTGTACTAGCTCCTTTCTCTGGAAGGCAGAGTATCCGGAGGCTACGCCAGCGGACACAAGGCGGGATGCGATCCCGGTCCATCCCACCGCAGCCGGGACAGCAACTCCCGGGCATCGATGACTCGGCGCTCAGGCTGGCCTGGGCAGCGCCCCACCACGGAACCCATCGAAGAGTCGGCGCTCGACTTTTACCAGCGGCGTCCCGAGGCCGCGGGCGCCATCTTGGAGCCTGGCAGGGGCGATACCGGGGGATAAGGCCAGGTTTAGGGTCCGGACCTGGGGAGGGACAACCCCAAATACCAGCACAGGCTGGGGGTGACCTGCTGGAGAGCAGCTCTGCGAGGAAGGATCTGGGAGTCCTGGTGGGTGACAAGTTGACCATGAGACAGCAGTGTGTCCTTGCAGCCAGGAAGACCAGTGGAATCCTGGGGTGCACGGGGAAGTGTGGCCAGCAGGTCAAGGGAAGTGATCTTTCCCTTCTACTTGGCCCCAGTGAGACCACATCTGGAGTGCTGTGTCTATTTCTGGGCTCCTCAGGGAAAGAAAAACAAGGAGCTACTGGAGAGGGTGCTGCAGAGGGTAAGAAAGATGATGAGAGGTATGGAGGATCTCTAATGAGAAGGGACTGTGAGAGCTGGGCCTGTTTATCCTGGTGAAGACTGAAAGGGGATCTCATTAATGCATATAAATATCTCAAACGGGTGCCAAGAGGACGGTGCCAGACTCTTTCCAATGGTGCCCAGCGACAGAACAAGGAGCAATGGCCATAAAGTAAAACACAAGGAGTTTAATCTCAACAGAAGGAAGCACTTCTTTACACTGAAGGTAGCAGAGCCCTGGAACAGCTGCCCAGGGAGGGCGTCGAGTGTCCCTCTCTGGAGACATTCCAAACCCACCTGAAGACGTTTGTATGTCACCTGCTCTAGGTGACCCTGCCTTGGCAAGGCTGTCGGACAGGGTGATTTCCAGCCCTAACAATTCCTTGACCCTACGACTCCTCTCCCGCTCCCCGCCGGCCGAGGGCGGGGCGGCCGTGGGGGCCTCGCGCATGCGCAGCCGCCGCGCCCGCCTGTCCATGGCACAGGCGCGGTCGCGCTGTCCCTGCAGCTTGCGGGAGGAGGAGGGGAGGGGAGGAAGAAGATGCCGGGGAAGCTGAAGGTCAAGATCGTGGCGGGGCGCCATTTGCCGGTGATGGACCGCGCCAGCGACCTGACCGACGCCTTCGTGGAGGTTGGTGGCAGGGGCAGCGGGATGGGCGCGCCGGGCCCGCGCGGCGGAGGCACCTGCCGGGCCCGTCCCGCACCTCCGTGCTCCCGGGAACCAGGGGCAGGGCGAGGAGACAGTGCCCTGAGCTGCACCGGGGTGGGTTTAGGTGGGACATCAGCAGGAATTTCTTCATGGAATGGGTGATCAGACATTGGAACGGGCTGCCCAGGGAGGCGGTGGAGTCGTCGTCCCTGGAGGTATTTAAGGAAAGACTGGACGCGGCGCTCAGTGCCATGGTATGGTTGTTATGGTGGTGGTCGATCATAGCTTGGAGTCGGTGATCTCTGAGGTATTTTCCAACCTAACTGATTCTGTGATTAGGCAGACGTGTTGTAAGGAGGATGGAGAAGTAATAAGATCATCTTTAAATCAGTTATATTGCTTAATATATGAGTGGTTGTACAGGCTTTACTTTTAAGGCCAATATTCATCTTTCCATTTAAAATGTTTGAAATACTAAAATATTTTCCAAGGGGACTTTTAGTCAATAAATATTTGATATTATTTGTGCGTTTTAATCACTTTATTGCACCCAGAGTATCTAACTTCAACCTTCTTTACAGTCATATACTTAACAGGCAATATATAGGGTGTTTCTCAGGCAGGGATTGTAAAACAAGCTGAAGTGCAAAATAAGTGGAATTATTTAAGGCCGAGGTTGGAGGAGGCTCTGAGCAACGTGATCCAATGGGTGACATCCCTGCCCATGCAGAGGGGTTTGAATGAGATGGACTTTAAGGTCCCTTCCAGCACAAGCCTTTCTATGATTTCTGTTATTTCTGTTACATGATCATTATGTTTTTCGATTCATTATTTCCAATATGGATGACTTAGAACATTTCAGAAGCATTCCATAGATTCAGGAATCATACTCTCAGAAAAATCAGAGCTATTTTAAAATAATGTGCTATGAAAATCCATGTCTTGTACCACAAATAGTGATTGAGGTTGGCACAATACTAGAATTAAGGTAGGAAGACAGAATGCCTTTCTAGAACTGTATACACTGAAAAATATGATAATACTAATATTAAAAAAATTGGGGTATATAAGTCCTGATTTCATTTGGTGCTTAAAAATTTGGTTGACATTAGACTCTAAGGGCAGTGCTTAATAGGAGAGTTACCTGTAATAAAGTGAAGATGTATTTCAGCTTTTCAGTGGAGCTGAAATAGTACAGCTATTTTTATGTATTTATATTTTATTACATGAAACTTAGCATTTCACTGTTTTGTCAGCTGTTTCACTGGTCAGGTTTTAATTTATAAAATCTTCTCTTGTAGGTTGCCTATTAATCCAGTTTAAAATTACAACAACTGTGATGCTTGCTACCAGGAGACAGGGAAAACAGAACTAGGAAATACAGTTCACTGAGTTTCATGTGGCCTGTTTTTACTCTGTGTTAGGAGAAACAGCTCTCCTCTTCTGTGGGTTACTTGTTCCTAAGCGTACTGTCTGTGTAGCAAAGTAGATTTTTGAAATTCATATAGTAAAATACTAGCATAGCAAAAAAGGAAAATAAAAATTTTCATCAAGACCAGTTTGCTTAGCTGGGTTAACATGAGTTCCATGAGTGTCTTGGCACAGATAAGGCTAAAGAAATACACAGATGGGGGCCTTGCTTTTAGGATTGTTACTTAGGAACAGTGTGGAGTAACTACCCTTTCCATGTGTGGAGTAGGCAATACAGCAGGTGAGATTTACTTCAAAATAAATTGAGCTTGAAACTATTGTTTTATTTTTCTGTATGAGATTGCTGAAAAACTTTACAATGTGTTTTTCCTTAAAAAAAAAAAAGAAAAGCACATGTTAAAGTTCTGGTTGTTTACTAGCCTTAAATTTCCTTGTTAAATATTGCAATATAAACTTAGAACTAGAAAAGAAAATGAGAAGAGACTTGAGAGCTCTTACTTGGCTCAGGTTATGCAAAATTTGGACTTCACCAGTATGAGCACAATGATCCTTGTCCCAACTCAGAATATTTTGTTACAATTTCTTCCATAAATGTGCTTTTAACTTTGCACAGTGGACAGCAGTGTGGTGTTTGGTTGTCTCTACAAGCTTCAATGAAGTAGCTGGAGTACTGGGGAAATTCAGTTATAACTGCCTGGAGCTCTAAGGGAACTGATTTACTCCCGAGATAACATGTTAAAGTAGGTGGGGTAGAGCTCAGGGCTGTTGCATCCTGGCAGCTTCTGGAATCAGAAGCTCCCTTAACTTACAGCCAGTGCTAACATCACTTTATTGTACTTAAGCAAGTGCAAAATCTCTTCAGAGCTGGGATATGCACCTGTGCAAAATAATCACTATATTATTGAAATGTATGAAGTGGTTACTTAATACTGTCTTGGGCAGAAGTGTTAAAAGAATTACTACACAGTTTTCAAATCCAGGCCTAAATTTAGTCTCCAAAATGCATTTAGACTTTTAAAAGGTAACAGCTGTCAAAATCTACACACCTCTAACTCCAGCATTTCTTTTCTATCAGTATACTCATTATTTTCTTTAAGATTATTGAATAAACTTAAAAATGTAACTTTCAGTATTTTTAAGTACCATCAGATACTTGGTATGAGGTGAAGTGCTCATTTTTTTGAGAGGCAGCATTCAGAGAACTGCAAGTGTTTGTGAATGATTTGGAATGAAAGCTGCAGTAAGATAAAGGCTTTTACATGGTGCTGTGTGGTTTCCTGATGTATGGAGCATCACAGAAATTCAGTTTCACTTTAAAAAAGCAAACAAGAAACCCCCACAAAACCCAAATGGGCTTTCACTGAAGTAGACACCTGTGGAGACCGTATGGGTGCTGCTGAAATAGGTTATAATGTGGTTGAAGGTGCAATAAGCAATAAAAGTATGGAAAATATCTAATTTTTAATAGTACTCTCTCTTTATTTCTCAAATCCAATTTGGTTTTATACTTATTTTAACAATTGTCTATGAAGCTGATTGAGAAATCCTAGAGAGAAGAGTAATAGGACATAAACTATCAATATTTTTAGTATTTTTTCTTATAGAAGGCAAGGAGAGTATGCCAAGTGGCTTTGAAAAGCCAATATAAGTGATATTTTTCCCTCTCAAATGATTGAGGAGGAAAAGAAACAATTTTAGTAGTATGAGAGAGAGATTGATTGGAAATGTCATTGATACATGGATACTGATGTATGTAAATTGATTTTAAAAGGCACTCTCAGTGAGAAAAAATGATTTGTTGAAATATGTATTTGAAATTATTTGCATATGTCAATTTAAGGAGTTTCAAAATTTCTTTATTATTTGTAATTGATAATTGAATGTTTGTATTTTTAGGTGAAATTTGGAAATACAACATTTAAGACAGACGTATATCCCAAATCACTTAATCCTCAGTGGAATTCTGAGTGGTTCAAATTTGAAGTAAGTATTTTTTAAGAGTTTGCCTGTAACTATGTAGACACTCTGGTTTAGCTGCCCTTAATGAAATAATTGCATTTCAGGCAGAAAATGAGTTTTGAGCACTGAAGTGTATTTGTGTTTAAATACACAACAAAGCCTTTTCAGGAAACCCAGCTCCAGTCAGTCCTTGTTTGCTGAGGGCATCTCATTGGCTTTTTAGGAGTGTTTGTGAAGACAAAAGCTTGCTAGGTTGGATTCAACTTAAATTTTCTATTAGAAAAGAGAATACTGCAGAGAAGGTGGGGGGAATGTAGCAAGGATTAGGCTTTTTCAGTACAGTTATCAGTACAAATACGTATAAATATATGAAAGTATGGGTGTTCTTGTGGGTTTTTTTTTTTAATTTTGAGCAAGGAAAGTTAATTGGTATTTGAAGTCTTACATTTGGTTGCAAAGATAATGGTCTTGTCAAAGGAGAAAACGGAAAATTCCTATGCAAAGATTACAAAATAAAGAGCTTGGACAACAATTATTGGACACTTTATCTTCCCATTTCCTTATGTAATAATGAGAGCACTCAGCATTTTCCTATAATTGCTTGTTGCTTTCCAGGATTTAATTTGTTGATATCCTTTGACATTATGCCCTGAGCAAGTGTCTACATGTTCCTCTTTTGTTACTACATTTTTTTACTACTTAAAAAATGAGGATGATGTTTAGAATAAATTAATTATTAAAACACTTGAATGTGTAGTTCTGGTTCATTTACCGTGTTCTAAGGCAGTATCACAATTCTTCAAATACATGAGTCATCTCATTGCTGTTAGCAAACTTAATTCTTGGTTTGTGACATTCAACATAAAAAGTTGTGAAATGTCTGTCTTAGTCATAAAAGAAAATAGTTGAATTATCTGTAGATGGATTATTGCTTTTGTTTAGGAAATTGCATATGTAGAATTACTGAATTTTTACTGCAGACTGTGTAAAATATCTTCTTTTAAGCCATTGACCAGTGATGAGAACACCATAATCTTAACTTCAGAGTGTAATAGTCCTCTGAGATATTTTATCTTAAATTTTCTTTTTTTTCTTTTTTTTTATTTATCAGTATGTATTGTGGAGATGGGTGGGCAATCTAGGAAGTGTGACTTAAAACACTGTGGAATTTAAAAATGCATAATCACTGTAATCTTGCTTTTCTGTTCTTCTTCCAGTGATAGCTCTTTTTCCAGGATCTCATCAGTCTCTGAAGGATAAAATCAAAATAAGTGAATGTGTTGTTTGGCTTCAGGAAACTGAAATTACAGATTTATCTGTCAGGTTGCTGTTCGTAACTCCTCTCTTCTGTGTTTGTTTTTCATCAGTGTTTCCCTGCACATTTTTAAATACTCAGATTCCATGTTAATATTTGTTTTCCAGGTAGATGATGAAGACCTCCAAGATGAGCCTCTCCAGATCACAGTTCTTGATCACGATACATACAGTGCCAATGATGCCATTGGCAAAGTGTACATAGATATTGATCCTCTGCTCTATAGTGAAGCAGCCACAGTTATTTCAGGGTGGTTTCCAATTTATGATACCATTCATGGTAAGATTTTCTAATTTAAAACAGTCTTGTTTGAAATGTAATCTGCTTCTTATAATCTTGTAAACTGTCTTCAGAAATTTGTAATAATTTTATCTTTGGAGTTGGAAAACTACTTTCCTGGCTTTTTTTTTTTTTCCCCTCCCCTAATCGTTTCTGGCATGAGAAGATTTCTGGCATAGGAGTTCAGACCAGTGCTTGGCAGAATGCCTTCCATAGGACTTGTGACAAGTGGGAAAAATCTTCACTAGTTGCTGCAAAATTGAGATAAAAAAAAAAAGACTCAGACATATTCATCCAATTACCACGTGTTTGCTAAATGAGTGTAACTTTGCTGGAGTTATTTGGGGTGTGCCTTCCTGAGACTTGGGATAAACTTAATTGAGATGAAGGGACAGAATGTGAGATATCTTCAACAGGATGAAATTCCTTTTCCATGCAGCAAGTGCTCTCAGTGTTAGGTGAATTTCATCAGAATGTCTTGAAGGTATGAGAAAATGAAGTTAATGATATTTTTGCTTTTGATTTTAATGAAATAGCTTTTGTCTCAGAGAGCCAATGTCAGTTTAGAGCAATTAACTTGCCGATTGAATACCTTAGTGCAGAACATCTCTGTGGTTGCCATTATCTCCCTCGTTCATTATTCGGGGTGAATTAAATGACCTAATAATATTAAAAGCTAATTATAAATTATTGTTGGTCAATAATGGTGTTTGCCAGATGCTCGTCATAACTGATGCAAAGTATTTTTTGCATCTAAACCAGTTATAGCGAACAGAAATATCGAGAAATATTGCATGTATTTTTTTAATTACCTTTTTATCCTATGCACATTTTCCTGTCACACATTTTCTTCTGGAGCTAAATTATGCAAACACTTGTTTCAGGATGTGTACAGCTGGTAGGTTAGAGAGAGTTAGATTTCTCTATATTTTTTCAGATATGTTGGTATTTCACAGCTTTTTTCTATTTAAGTAAAATTGGAATTCTTATATTTTCATGCTCATAGCTCTAGATTCCAATTATCTTGACTCTTGGCAAACATTAATTGATGCTTCCTTAAAAAATAATAAATACAGTGTTCGTAAGTTTGTATTAAAATTTTTTTCTTTCACCTCAACATGATTATTTGTGAAAATACATAACCCTGCGGCATTTCCTGTTATAGTAACTGAAGGCTTCTTTCTGTTGGCATTTTGGAAGGGAGATGCAGCTGATTTTATTGCAGTAATATCTGAGTTGAACAACAAATCCAGTGCTGCTCTTTGGGTATCGTGTACTGATGTGATAAAGGCTTCTGAAGATGCTAGAAATCAGACTCATCAAGAAGTTTAGTCCTCAATATGTCAGAACCTATAATATGTGAAATGATTTTGTTACTGGGTGGGGAAAAAGTAGAAAAAACTCAGAACAGGAAAGTAGAGAAGTCGAAAGGGAATGGTTGTGTGTTAGAAAATATTCTATTTCTAGTAAGGTTTAGTCATAGTTGAAAATTAAGCTTTGTCTAAAAGGTCTGTAATTCCTTATTTTTTATATATTTCTCATCACAGTTAGTATTTTGCAAGCACTTCCTGTTCCACTTTGTGGTTCTAGAAAGAACCATAAATCTTTCTCCTTGGGTTGAACTTCAGAGAGGAGCTTTACTGCAATTTTGAAATTGTTTCAGGGACGAAATTCAGCAGAGAAAGCACCCTGCAGCAGAGGCCACTGCAGCATCAAGAGGCTGATGGCTTCTCTTTTCCCAGTCCCATCTTTCTTACAAAGTCTTGTTTGGTGCAAATAGGCATTTGAGGAGTGTTGCTTTTATTGCTTCAGCCTCAAAGGCTTGGCAGAACTAAAAACTTCTTCTGAGTCAGTGTTTCTGCAGCAGACCTGACAAGCAAGGATATGGCTTCCTGCTCCTCTGGGATTAATTACTAATAATAGGAAATAATTTGTAGGTCTAGTTTTGTATTGAACAGTTATATTGTTATAACTTCTGGTATTTAATTTTTTTATCAATAGGTATACGTGGGGAGATCAATGTGGTGGTGAAAGTAGATCTCTTCAATGATTTAAACAGATTTAGGCAGTCATCCTGTGGAGTCAAATTTTTTTGCAGTAAGTAGAGGAAAAAAGTTTATTTGAACAAAAACCTTTTTTCCTCCTTTCCTTTCTTTGCCTCTTCTGTTGGCCTCCCTTCTCTTACCACCTCATTGCATAAACCGAGTGGAGATAACATTGGAGCAAAATGCAAAGAATTGTTTAGTTTGCTTTTCTTTTTTAACACATTTTTACTGTTCGTATCTCAAAACAATGTAAATAACTGATGGGATTTTTTAATCTCCATAAGTTGCATTTCAGTGTCTGTGCATACACATGCGGTGTTATTTTGGGTCCATATCCTTTTAAAGAGGCACAAAGTGAAAAGGTTTCATAATGGTACATACTGTAACTGGTGCACTGAACAGTTATCTTATCAGGGTTCCGTGATCTCACAAGCAAAACTGCCTGGGTATGTCCACATTGTCAAAGAAAATTGTCTGGAAAACTTTCTGGAATCATTTTTATGTCTAATTTTATGTTTTTCTTGCTATTCTTGGCTCATAGACCTATGTCTTACGTCTTTTATGTATATATTTTTTAACAGCTACATCTATTCCTAAGTGTTACAGAGCAGTAATAATTCATGGATTTGTGGAAGAGCTTGTAGTTAATGAGGACCCAGAGTACCAGTGGATAGACAGAATCCGTACTCCCAGGGCATCGAATGAGGCTCGGCAACGACTCATTTCACTCATGTCAGGTATTAAACATGTGGGCTGTAATGGTTATTGCTACTTCTAAAAATGTTCAGGATTTGAATAAGTGCCTTGCTTAAGATTGTATATGAGTTTTGTTGTTAATTATGTTGATTTTTTTCAGTTCACAGTGTCTTCTGTTTCTGAGGATTATGTTTTTCTAATTGATGGACAGGGTGACTGATTTTTTTTTTTTTTTTTTTCTCTTCCTGACGAGGCCATGCTGCTGCCTAATTTTTTGGTTGCTTTTAGCAAGGTCAAACCTGTGAAACTTTTCTGAAGATGTTCTTAACCCATATGAGGGGTATCACTAGAATTTTGACTCAAACAATTAAAGTAATGAACTTCACCCTCTTTGAACTGTTTTGAAGTGTGTGAGCAATTACACACTATCTCAGATACAGTGTATATCAATACTTACGTTACTCATCCTATCTCTTTGAGGTCAGGCTTGGTTCATTGTTTCTCAAGCATCTCCTGTGAGGAAAGGCTGAGAGATTTGGGATTATTCAGCCTGGAGAAGAGAAGGCTTTGGAGTGACCTAATTGTGGCCTTCCAGTACCTGAAAGGAGCTAGAAGAAAGATGAAGAGGGCCTATTTGCGAGGGCCTGGAGTGACAGGACAAGGGGAATGGCTTCAAACTGACAGTGGGTTTAGATTAGGTATTGGGAAGAAATTCTTCCCTGTGAGGATGGTGAGGCCCTGACACAGGTTGCCCAGGGAAGTTGTGGCTGCCTCATCCCTGGAAGAGTTCAAGGCCAGGTTGGATGGGGCTCAGAGCAACCTGGTCTAGTGAAAGGTGTCCTCGAGATCCTCAGTAAGTAGTGCAACATAAAAGATTATGGAGATGTTAGTACCTTCATTGGGAGGGCCAGCACGCTGTGGGGGAAAAAAATAACTAAACTGTTGTGATAACTAACATGAAGACACTTTTTTTAATATAGTTCCCATATTAGTTTACAGAATTCACATTTGCATATTTCTTGCTGTGCATAAGTAGTGCAGGGAGATAAAGTACTCTGCTAGATTTTATTCATGGCAATAGATAAGAGGATAAAAACCCAAAAGAACTCGCAGCATTACTGTTTCATCTCATGTAATAAAATGTGTGATACTGTTATTGGTGGTCACACCTAAAGAATCTTGCATAAATCTATAACTTCTGACAGTGAGCCAGGCTGTTTCACAGATCTCTGTCATATTATGTATTATGTTAAAAAGAAACTTTCATACTCTATCTCAACTCTAGAACTTTTTCAAGACAGGTACGGACTGTAACTTCAGTTAAGAAGTTTACAGTAGTAACCTGTGCTGGTAATTTTAAAATCAAACTTCCAGAAAGCAGTAGAAACCAGAGCCAGGAGTTGGACTTAGGTGATCCTTGTGGGTCCCTTCCAACTCAGGAGATTTTCTGTGACCGTTTCATTCCACTTGATTTCTCAGCAGCAGTGACATTAGGACTGTTAGGCCATCCTTTGTGACAGTGAGGATTTTTCAGTTTGTTATAAGAGGATTTTAGAAATCTTTCATTTTCATAAGAAGAGAGATGATATTTTCCACCTTAGTTATTACCAAGGCAATCCAACTACATAGATCAATTAATGTTTTTATGATATCCTCCTAAATAAGCATCAATGGCAGACCAGTTTCTTATAGTCACAGTCTTTCAGCCCTTGTGTGCAGCTAATACAGTGGTAATCTTTGGTTTGCAGTAGAGGGGCAAAAAGTATGAATTAAGTTGAAATATGCTTAAATAAATTGGTAAATGAAGAAATGTAGAGTTCAAAGATGTTGCATTGTCTTGAACTATATGAAGTATTCAGAGAGAGACAGAGGTTGTGTTCTCGAACTCATGTAAGTTTCTAAATAAGTAGAAAAAAGGAAAAAAAGCCTACTGAAAATAAAGACTAGTGGAAAAAAACCCTGTGAAATAACATGTTGTTTTGGCAATCAGAATGGATTTGGAGAAAAAAGCAAAAAGCTGTGTAAGTCATTAGTATCACACAATGTTATAGGAGGCTGAAGTTGTGACCGGCTCCTTGGCCTAGCTACGTAGGATTGGATTTATTACTTGTTCTACTGACTTGGTTGGCACTCCAAAAGCAGAGGTCAAAGACCACAAAAGAGAATATAAGTAGTTCGCTGCAATTATGAGTTCTTTACCTTTTGTTTTGTAGGTGAATTGCAAAGGAAGATTGGCTTGAAGGTGCTTGAAATGAGAGGAAATGCTGTTGTTGGTTATTTGCAGTGTTTTGATTTGGAGGGAGAGTCTGGACTTGTAGTGAGAGCCATAGGAACAGCCTGCACTTTGGATAAAATAAGTAACACATCAGCATTTTTACCTGCATGTAACTCCCCATCCAAAGAAATGAAGGAGTAAGTATGAATTAGCAGCTTGTAGGGAAACAAGTTTCACCTCTTCTTTTCATACTCATTCAGTTTTTCATAACCGGTGTGATTTCTTTTTTTCCCAGAACTTGTTTTTCTTTTGTAGTTTTATTTGTCTGCAACCCAGTTTTATATTCTGCAATTCTGAAATGTTTTAGGTTGGATGATTAGTTATTTCAGTAGAAGCTGGAGTGGTAATTCTTACTTAAGATGACTTTCTTTGAATTTATGTAGTGATAGTACTACATATCTTGGCTTGTAATCCACCAGTTTAACTGTAATTAGTTCTGCTTTGGCGCTGTGTTTGTGTGATGAACATTTTTGTGAAGGCCTCTCAGAAATACACCTTTGGTCCAAGTTTAAATGTTTATGAGCATATAAGAGAAGATAAATTTTGAATTCTGATGGTTCTGTCAGTGATTTAGACAATGACCCCAAAGAGGTCTCATCTTTTATTGTGTTTTGCTTTTTACTGTTGTAAAACAAGTTAGGACTGTGGCAAAGCAGGTAGACAGTGAGCTTGCAGAGCAATCTTTATGATGAGAAGTATAATTTTGTGATTTTTGTCATATGTACTGCAGCACCAAACAGTTTGAATGCAGTATTTTGATATTAATAGAAATTATTAGAAATAACACTTGCAGTCTTCTTCAAACTGTTGCTACTTTTTTGCTTGGATATTTTAGTTATCTTCTGTTTGGTAGAGCAATCCAGGAAGGAAAAAACTGCACCAGGAAGTGTATTACATATCCTGTATTTCTGGCTGTATTAATTGAAGTAGCCATTTTCATTAACTTGAACTGTTGTGTCACTACAATAGAGATGAGGCATTTTTGTTGTGCAAGCATCAGTTGCTCTGCAAAATATTGCAAAATATGGACTGACTTTTAAAAATTACTGGTTTCTATTTCACAGCATAGCTTGTGGTGACTTGTCTTGATTTTAAAAAATTGCCTTTAAAAGGACTTCAGGATACAGTGCAGCATAGAACAACAGCATGGTGTTTAAAAACAAAAAAAGGTAGACCTGGTAATTATCAACTTAAAAAGTGTCCATAAATAAACCAGTGGCTTTCACTCTGCAGCAATATGTGGAAATTCCACCTCCCAAATTATCCATGTTCAGCTTGGTGATGGATGTTGTCTCAGTTCAAAAAATGGGAATGTTTCTCTAAGGCAGCAAAGTCAACTAATTTGATTCTTCTTATTCTTGGCTTTACTAACTTTATGGCTAGTTGCCAAAGAATCAATGATGCAGTCACAAGCAAGTGCTTAAGCTGTTCCTTTCCCTCCTTTTATTTCATCTGGACTCTTGCATGCTAGGAATTGAAATTCTTAGAGTCTGCTTAGAGTAAGAGATCTCCTCTAGCTAAACTTCCCTGAAATCATTGATAACATAACTTTGCAACCTGTTTGTGTGTATTGTTTTCTTTTCTTCCACCTTGGCTGCAAACTCTCTCAGGTCTCCGCTGGTTCATCCGCCAAGCCATGGATGCCGCTCGACTCACAACAGCCCAATTCACACTGCTACTGGCTCACGACTTACTCAGAACTTCTCTGTGTCTGTTCCCACTCTCATCTACACTGGTACGAGACTGCTCACACTCCAGAGCTGGGGAGAGGCAGCCCACAGGCACAGTAGTCCCAAAGGGCAGGCAGGCAGGCAGTGTAGGCAGGTACCACCCATCTTTCCTCCCTCATTTTCTCGTGGACACACCTTCTGTTATCAGGGAAGAAGCACCCAAGGTGCAGCTGCTCAAACAAAGGCAGAATAGTTTCTTGGAGATGCCTCAGGGTCTCTTCCACAAAGCCACACTCTTCACTTTAACATGCTCTTGCTTCCTGTGAAATTAAGTAAAAAAATAAGGTGATGTATCTGGGAGACATTGATTTGAGCTCATAATGATTTTCAAGCATAATTCAGATACAGTAGGTTTTAAAATGGTTCTAGGGAGGGTCTGTGCCATTTGTGGAAGAGATGGTTTTAGAGAGCAGGTAAGTCAGCTGTGCATAAGTAAACTGTTTGTCAATAGAGTTGTTCCCATAAAGATTCTCCTCTTTGCTCTGTTTTTAGCTGTGGCATGCTGCTGATGCTATAGGATAAGGAAACATACATTTTTTTTACCTTAAAATGCATATGTGTATATACATAAGTGTATAAATATGTATAAACACAACTATAACTTGAAATAATTTTTTCTTTATTAAACTAACTCAGAGCATTGTGTATTTGACCAGATTTTTAAGCCATAAACTTTTCAATTTTTTTCTTTTGCCTTTTTTTTTTTTTTTTGGTCACATCTCATGCCTTTCATTTGGCATAATTGTTTCATTGTAGATGATTAGCATCTCTCTGTAGGATGCTGAGAGAGTAAAACAGCATTTCTTTGCCTCTGGCCTCATTCCCAGTCTCGCATCTAAGGAATAACTGCTGGCCCTGCCCCAATCCCATCCTGGTGTTTGGATCATGCTGCTGTCAGCCAGGTCCCTTGGCACAGGATTACTGAATATGTTTCCACCTTCTTCTGGCAGGATTCCTTTCAATGAAGATCCCAATCCCAATACTCATTCATCAGGACCCTCCACCCCTCTGAAAAACCAAACCTATTCCTTTTCACCTTCCAAGTCCTACAGTCGACAGTCCTCTTCTTCTGACACAGATTTGAGTTTGACACCCAAAACTGGTAAGGCGCTTCCACCCACTTTTTGTTTAAGTTGTGTTTCTCTTTATATTTTCATTCAACCCCTTTTTGCTTTTTGGCATTTAAGTTATCAAAATGATGTGAAAATTGGAGACCTCACATAGCACACCTCAAGCCTCAAGAGAATTTCTGTAGGGTCAAAATTTCAATCCTGTCTGTATTTCCAGTGTCCTGGATAACCTGAAAATGACTTTTGTGCCACAACTGTATTTGAATCAAAATAAAACATCTTAGAGCATTAAGGGAGTTCTTAGTAATTGCCTTTTTCTTATTTCCTCCATTTCATATCACAGATCATAGGAATGTATTTCTTACCACAATATGTTAAGGATGGTGTTACTAAAACTATGTAGCCTTCAAGCCTACTGTGTTGTGCTCTAAGTTTACTGCATACATTTATCTTAATATTGCAAATGCAATAATAGAAATGTAGCAGCCACTGTCATTTTATTCTCTTGGTATATGGAAATAGCTTTACATACACAGTATACACTTTCAAAGTAACTTAAATTACATTAGAGGTAATCCAGCCATCTTCAGAAAGCATTTTTCTTTCTCTCTTGCTTTATCATAATTTTTTCAACTTGTTGTTTCCTCCTTCCTTATTTTTTAGTCTGTTGTTAGAATCATGTCAGTAATAATGTCAGCACAACTTAAAGAATTATTGTCTGTTTATTCTTCATTATGTGACCAATGCCCTGAATTTTGCTACCATAGGGCAAAGTATTTTGCAGAATTGTTTACGGAAGTGTGGTTAGTTTTATAATGATGTTTTAAATTGTGGTATTTGAAGCTCAGAATATTCTGGTGTCCATCTAGTTAGACAATTTTAAAGCATATTAAAGTAGTTGATTCAGCTTTACTTGATAGCACCCCTTTCAAAAATTTTTCCTAGCAGATAAATTGAATATTGCATTCAAATGGAGTTGTATTAAATATTTCATGCAGTTTATTCCCTAAATATATTTAAAATATTCCCAATTAGAAAGCTGTCTTTCTTAGTCCTGTCTTCTCTGTCTCATTTTTAAAACAAACAAGCAAAAGAAAGCACACTTTATTTTTTTGTCTTTTTTAAAGGATGGCTGTCCTGTGGGTAACCTATGGTGGTCACTCATTTAAAGGACCTACAGATATAACTGGATGCTTATTACTTAGGAGCACCCCAAATTCATGTGCTTGGTTTACTGAATATTTGAAAACCTGTTTCTTTTGATCAGATTTTCCATGGTAAAGATCATGTCATGTAAAGGATTTAAATGTAACGTAGGTGGTCATCTTTATAGATGTGGTGTGAATTTAGGCATGTGGCAACTCACTGTGAATGTGTTCAGGTTTTAAAGCAGCAGCCTTATATATTTCCTGGCAATGTTATGTAGATGGATAAACCCTGTTGTCTTTAGTCAGTTCATTCAGAACTGAAACAGATTGTGCATTTGGTGCCTCTTATTTGTAGGGATTTTTCAAGTATGTAAAGATACTTTTTTAGCTATCTTTCTAGTATTAAAGCAAACTGTGGGCATAGTTTTGCTTATTAGCACTGTCTTTTTGGCAGCTTTTAACTCTGCTACTGAAACTTGTCCAAAGAGGATTTGCTGGTTACATTTAAAACTTCTGTACCTTGTTATGACAAACTCGATTTTGAATCTTAATAGATTAAAAGGACAGTATGTAATGAGTAATTTGTTTTACTTTTTACCCAAAATTTGATGATGTGCAGAAGACACTTCCATAACATGCTAAATTCGGTGTGTTGTTCTTAGCAATTACTGTATATGTTTAGACCTCTGTTTTCATTTCCCAAGGCTATTACCAAGTTGAAATATTTCAATGTGTAAGTTGGTGATCTTAGTGGTTAAACAAAGTTAAAGAAATGCAGACTTCTCATGTGACACATCAACCATTATCAAATTTGAGATGCCAGTTTCTCAGATTGGCTGATGTGAAAAACAAAGTATTTTCTGCTATTTCTGCAGTATATTATATTCTTCTTTATTTCTCAGTCAGGTGGTTAGTGTGCTGACATGTCTGAGATGGAGACTAACCTGGAGAAACAGTGCAGATACTACAATTTCACAGTATGAGTAACAAAACACTGGAGGTTTAAACTTGGATCTGCTTAAGCATCTAGTTTTCAATAGCTGCAAATCTGGAAAATATTACCTTGATGTCTTCTGTGAAAGACAGTTGTGCTTGTGTTATCCATTCTGGTCTATAAATACATTTGGTGAGAAAGCTTGTTTGTGTTTGAAGTTAGACTTCTGGAAGCAGGGATATATTTTATGCCACTGCAAATGAAAAGAATCAGGCTGACAAAAAGCATGATGTATTTTAATCAGATAATACATTTTGATATGCCATAGCATATGTTTGGAGGAAATGGAGAAGGTGGGAACTCCTTTTCTTGGTGTGGGAACTTAGAATTCTACAAGATTTATCACACTAGAAAATCATAAAACAAATCCATTACCTCTTTGGAAAATAACTTTTTCTATTGAGATAATGAAAGTAATCAGATTAAGTGTGTGCAAAGACTCTGTTATTTGGGTTTTACTCCATACTATTTGCTATCAGATTTTGTTTGACATTTAAAATAATGTTAAATTACCATGTCTCTAAAAAATTAATTTCAAAATAAAGTTAATCAGGTCATGATTTTTAAAAGCATGCTTCTCATGCACATTGTGGAGCTGTATTGTCATTCCATTTCTTTGTATGTCGAGAAATAATTTGCAGTAAGTGTTGATTCGTTTAGAGAAAACAAAAATGCTTCATTTTGATTTCTTTTGTCTGTTTCTTTAGTCATCTTCTGAATCTACATCTTTGTCTCTATTACTTTCCTCCACAGCACCTTCCCCACAGGGACCTAGGATTTTCCTGTTTCCCAGCTCCCCTACACTTTCTTGTGATTCCCCACATCTTAAAAAGTCCTGTCTCCTCCTCTCGGGGTCTAGCATTAAACCTCTACACTCTAGCCATGTCAGCCCAGTTGTTCTGAGGAAAAGCGTTTCTTTAACTGAAGAGCTGCTTCTGGCTGCTTCTGGTAGGATCTATCTATTATGGCCTTTTAAACAAACTTGTAAGGAAATTATGTTATTTGATTAACACACAGATGCTTCTATAACCCTGGGTTTGCTCAGTTAGCCTCCGAAAACTGCTGGCTACATGACTATTCATTCCATCTCTCACCTCTGCCCCAGAAGCTTGAAACACCTTCAGAACTTCTTAGAGGATTTGAAACAATTTCATTTATGCTACAGAATTTCTTCTTTACCCTTGCAAAATATCTTTTGATAATTGGTAATTGGACTGAAATAATTTACTCGATTTGTAATCCCACACATTCTCTTCACTTTGTTGTTCCTGCATTTTGCATGGAGCAAATGCTCATTGCACTTTTTCATGAATTCACTCATAATTTGTTGAAATAATGGTTATCAGATGGCTACCAACTCTGCTTTTTAATTTAACCTTTTAAACAAAGCCCATGTTTTTTATTTTTACTGCTCACTTTTTCATTTCACTGACATGGATTATTTTAATAGATTTCAATTAAATAGTTGATATTACTGCTTTTTTTTTCAGAAACTCTTTTGGTTAGTTTGTCATTCTTGAGTTTGTTTTATGTGTAGTATTTATGCTATGTTTGTCTGTATTTAAATATTGTATAGTCCCCGACAATGATGTTTAGAATCAATGCCAAATAGTAAAAGCAATTTAATCTTGTTTATGGGACTATACAGATACCAATATTTTTGTTTCCTTATCCAAGAACAGCTAAAAATACTCGTTGAAAATTGTAGTGTTTTTATATCTAATTATATAGTAATGATAGCCTAGTAACTCTTGAAAATGAATGAGTGAGTTTAGGAATGAATTTACATACAGTATTAAGTCTGATATTATTTCTAGATCTTCCAGTCTTTGGTTAAAAAAAATAACTGCGCTTTGATGTATATTTACAGTCTTGTTGATCTTTATCAGATGCTTGATAAGAAGAAAAAAGAAAGTAACAAGGAATTGTTATATTGAGTTAGTTACAAATTCTGTAAAAGAAAATCTTGGCTTCATTTCTAACTGTTTGCACTGTGGTGTTTGTATTTCATCCTGCTCCTGACACCTTTTTGTTCTTTATGCTCTGCTTTCCTCTACTACTTAGGGGCTTATTTTTGCTTGCTCATGTTAGCCCTCATGGCTTTTAGATACAAGGAATAGCAGTGATAATGTGTTTTTAGGCATGAAGTATTACCAAGAAAATCTGTTTCACTAGCATTGTGTTTACTTTAGGAAAAACACAATCTTGGTATGTGTTTACTTTAGTGATTTTTAACCACAGAGCCCATAATTTACTGTCAGACACTTAACCTGCATCTCAACATGCTCTGCTAAGGGGACAGGTCCTTAATAGCAAATAATTCAACATCAAAGATGTTAGTGAATCTAATAAACTTTCTCTGCAGAAAAACTCCTATGGTTGGGGGGTAAGGCTGGAGGTAAAAATCTGAAAGAAGGAAAGAGAGAATTACCATATTATGCAAGATTGGAGTTTATCTCATGTTCATTTACAGATAATCTACAGGTTATGTGTGTGCAAATATAGTAATCAAATAAGTGTAGTTTTAAATGCTGAGCAGTAGCCCCTAGCTTATTTGAATGAATCAGATGAGTATTTAATTATGTAAAATAATTTGTAATTTTTTTCAGAGTTTATATTTCAAATCAAAGGATGTGCATTGCCGTTGTATTTTCTTGTTCCTAATCATGCATTATGTAACTGCTGCTGTAATTATGTGTACAGTCTCCTACTAGTAGTTATGAAAGGTGATTTAGTTACCTGAAACTCTCTGAAAACCAGAATTTTATTACTTCTATTAAATAAAAATATTGTAATAATATTAGTGAGAGATACATAACTATAGAGTAGTCTGACAGTGAGACTGTTTTTGATAAGGGCAGAAAATCTGGTTATGTAGAAACTTTATGTGAAAAGTAGATCTATATTTAAATCATAGGCAAAAAGGCATAACAAGAAAATAAAAAAAAGTTACATGTCACAGGAAAGGTTTTAAACCTGCATCTTAAAGTTTTTCTGTTTAAAAGTTGATTTTAATTCAGGTTGACAGCAGAAAAAAATTTTAGTTGGGGGGGGGTTGTCCAAATACTGTAAAATCACTGCTAGTCGTGTAAAAATGAAAACCTAGAATAACCGCCAAACCAAAATTAAATTTTGATGCTCTTTTTTTTTTTTTCTTAAAAATTAAAATTATGGAGATAATTTGACTGTTTTCAATAGCTCAGTTTAATCTATTTTGAAATCACCCTTTGATTGCAAATTATAATATATGTTTCTTTGAATGTCATTTGTACTGATACTCTTCAGGAATGGGCAGTGGGAGTGCTGGAAAAGAAGGGGGGCCATTTAAAACTCTTTTAAGACAACAGACTCAGTCAGCTCTGGAACAAAGGGTAAGGCATTTTATACTTCCATTTCTAATCTACTGAAGTGAAAATTTATCTTGTAAGTTAAATGTTTGCTGTTACTTTCTGTTTGAAAACGTGTAACTAGGTCTGAACTTACTACAAATGTTGGCTGTTTAATAGCCCTTTTTTACACACATTATTTAAATACTAATATATTACTAAAGCATTAAGGAAAGTGGAGCAATTAACTGTGCACAGCACTCAAGTAATTCCAGTGGTATTAAGAAGTTATAGGAGAAACTGTTGTGTGGTCTCTGTAACGTATTGATGCATGTTAAGTTTAATACTTGAGTAAATACATGATGATAAAGTTTTTACAGAAGCCTAATTCAGAAACACTGGCATAGCTTTAAACAAGTTGAAAATCCCGTTTGGAATTGGGAAAACTTTCAGTTTTTGGAAATTGAGTTGGTACATTGCTCCCCATTTCGTGGAAGGTAGCCTTTGATTGGGGACTTGAACCTGAACTACTTGCCAAGCAGAAAAAGCCATTTATAAATTTAAACTTTTCCTCTACAGGACTAAAAATGCCATCTGTCATTATACTGAATAGACTATATGATGAAAATAGTGGTTTTAATTAATTGTTTACATTGTGTAATTGCAACTTCTTAGTATAAATTATATACTGCTTTGATCAAAATGTTGATAATGAGGTGTCTTGAAGGAAAAAATGTGAGTATTTTCCTACTCAGAAATAAATTTAATTGCAATTTCTGACTACCTAAACTAGTGACATAGGAGCATGTAAGTTAGTTGAGAAGAAAATCACTTACATCTGTGAAATAAAAGTGCCCAGCTGCTATTTTGAGTAAGTGGATGATTCTCTTCTCATTTCTCGTGTTATCCATGGCTAAGGGAGGATCTCCTCATAGGTTCTGTAGAAGGCGGGGTATGTGAAAAATACTGTGACTCTTTCTAGCCCTTTCTTCTTTTATTGGGGATTCCTAAAGCGTCATTTGAAATACTTTCTTGTTTTTCTTTTTTTTTTTTGGTGAGGCTTTGCAGATGTCTTTGTAATCTTATTTATGCAGAATTTTTTTAATTTGTTGTTTTTAAGAGAATTTTTAAAATCAGTGTACTTTGCATGTTGATACATTTCAGTTACAATTTTTATTAAGGTATGAATACAAATCCATGAGTTTTTTTCTTTTAATTTTTTAATTTGGCAGAAAGAATGCTTTAAAATGAGCCTTTTTTCTGTTTACCTTTGATTTGACATTCCATGGCTGATCTTTTTGTTTCCTCAGGAAGCTTTTTAAAGACAATAAAAATGTAAATTAAGAGCCCTTAATATATTTTTAGAGCTTGAATTATTTGCACATTATTTTGATAAGGTCTGTGTATTGTCTAGTAGAAAAAAAAGTACTGTAAAATAGGATGGAGACATGCTGAGTCTGTTATTGATGACAATTATGATGTAGCAGCAAAGCATGTGGGCAGTTAATTGATATAAAATATGTTCATTCTGCCTTCTGAAAATTTCATATTGGATGTGTTTTTGCTATGGTGTTACCTCTTTTGGTTACCTTAAAGTGGAGTTAACTAGAATGAATAACATCTGTAAGTTTTGTCTGTTTTAATATTACACACATAAACAGTGCACTCTACTTGTCTGGATTACTTAGGATAGCAAGTATTTGGGAAAACCAAGAATAAATTCAATATTTTGAGTTTAAGGGACCTTAAAGATCATCTTATTCCAACCACCCTGCCATGGGCAGGGACACCTTCCACGACACCAGGTTTCTTAAATTGTTCTTTTGAGTCTTACTTAGTTTATTTGGGTATATGGTAATGCTAAGGTACCTTAAAATAAGTTCATTTAATTGCATGTCTCAACAGCTTTATTTAATCAAATGTATTTTTGGTGTATTACTTAAATAACCCTAACTGTAAGCAGAACAGAGTTAGAAGGGTAATATTCCTCAATTTCTTCCCTGAAAATAAACCTGTGGAAAATACAGCTGTGGAAAACTCATGTACATGTTACATTGTACATTAATAACTGTTAGCAATTCCCTGTACATATGTAGATAGCAAGAGTAACTTTATAACAGCTGTCTTTCTATATATTTTTGACTAAAAATATGTATATTGTATTTCCATTAGTAGGAATATTTGAGGTTATCTTACTCCTATAAAATTAGCCTATGTTTTTGTAGAAATGGCCAAATGCTGCTCTCAATGGTATTTTGTGTCTCTGACTTCCACTTGGACAAATTCTGTTTTCTTCCTGTTTTTACATTCTGCAAGTGCGTGAGAGATCTTTTCTGCTGCCTTTTCAGAATGGGGATCTGTTGGCCTTAATTTCTGAAGGGCACTGCAGGAAATCTGTTGTGTTAAGAGCACAGTTCTCTGGGAGATTCATTTGGCTGAAATCCTGACTTAAGCATCTTTTCTTTCCAGTGACTTCTTATCCACTCATCCCCTCAGTTCAGGTCAAGAAAAACTGTAGGGTTGTTTGGCCACCTTGTGAGATGGCACAGTGAATGTGCTTAGAATAAAAATAATTAGCCAGGAAACGAACAAGATCTTAATGTGGACCAGTTCCCTGCTCTGGTTCAGCCCCAAAAGCTCTGTGAGCACACCCAAGTATTTATCTGTGGGAGTGGTTTAATGATGGGAATGAGTGAATGACTGGAAGGGGATCAGAGAACTGCTTCAGTTGGCACTTACACCAAAGGATGTGTGTAGCCTTATTCCATGTGCTTCTTCATTGTTTTGTGTGTCTTTGAATGAAATGTACTTTAAAAAGGGCACTAGCAATACATGTCTGTGTATATACATTTTTAAACATTGTATTAAGCAAATATTTGAGGATTTGATTGTAACCTTATCAAACTTTGCCCCCCCCCCCCCCCCCCCCCCAAAAAAAAAATCTCTGTGCAGTTGCGAGGACTAAAACGGTGACAGTTCTTTCATGGTCTATGCAATCAATGACTGTAAAGTGGAATAGTGAATTGGTATTGGTAGAATGATTGACCATCTTCAGTTGTAGCTTGGAAATCGTTGTTTGTCATACACTGAAATACCTTGTGGTTGCATCACCTTGATGTAAAGGTAGTCCTTTGCAAATTGCAGTAACAGAGGGGATTTGTAATATGGCAACTGCATCTGGTTCTTACGAATTCTCTGTTTTCCCTGAAATAACTGTAGATTTATAATTTTGAACTATTACAGTTTACAGCATGTAATTGAGGCAGGAACTTGTATTTGAGTAATATAATAATAAAATTCAAAAAATCTCTAAATGAGATTAAAAAAGAAAAAAGAATGTCATCATATGAAATGATGGAGTTCCATCAGTGTCAGAATGAATGACAGATTGTTAGAAGAATTGTGTCAAAATGGTTCAGTGAGGCTGTTACCCAGATTTGTCTGTGGCTCGAATTAACTGGTAGAACACCTTATTTTATAATGTAATACAGGCTTGGGAGTATTGATATATTGATTGAGATAAAGCCATGTTATTATTTGAGGTTTTCCTCCTGATTTCTAGTATAGAGAATCAGGCAAACTGGAAGTCTGAACATGTTAAAATTACTTGCAGTACCCAGCCTTATGGAAATGAATAGAAAATGAAAAACCTTCTGAATTTCCATATAGATTAAAAAATATTGGATTTGCTTAAGCTTTAGAGCATGGAGTTGTTTACTTTGAGCAAAGTTGTTTACTTTGTTCACTCCTTACTGCTTCAGCACAGTGTAAATGTGAATGTATCTATAAAATGTAAATGTAGTATAGGCTTAATGGAATTTCATATAGCTGGCACATTCAGTAAACTTTTTTATTGATTTCTGCAGTCCTGGAAAAGCAAATATTTTGAGTATTTCGACTTTTCTGGTAACTTCCAAAGCACTTTGCAATCTTTTAGAACCTTCTGGGGGAATCTTTACTGTATCATTCTAGAGATCCATTGCTGCTCCTGAAGACCCATCAGTCAAGCAGGTTTGCATAATCCTGGGCTGAAATCTTCCTGCTTTTTAATTGCATCATAAGGCAAAACTGCAGGGTTTGGGTTTTGGGATTGTTTTGCTTCTGGTTATCGATACTATGGTTGCTGATTTCAAAGTTTGCCTCTTGATTTTGAAAGTTTAAGCCAAATGAAAATCCAGAAAACATGACGTTTGTAGGACCTTTTAAAAGTTTAAAGAGTTCCTGTAACAAGGGTGGTAAGAATCCTGGAGTATTAGTTTTTAAACCTACATTGGGCTTTAGTTTTAAGATGACTTTTCATGCCATGTATTGCTGGAAGAACCTGATCCTCATTGAATCTGCAGCATGTGTGCTGTTCAGGTAGAAGCTCAGTTGAATTGTACTGTTTCTAAGTATGTGAGAAAGGAATCTATCCTATACTTTCTCTCATATAAAATTATGGTATTTATTTGTTCCATTAAATCAGTTACGATTATATGAAACATGATTGCATGCTTTTTATTCTTTTTTTTTTGCTTTCTGTGTTTAGAATTGCTGAACATGAATTATTGCCTTTCCCCCATAAGTGTACTATTATGTATATATTAGACATATCGCAGAACATCTCTGGAGAAATTAAAATCTAATTTTGGGCTCAACTTCTTTGAATATGACTTTTATTTCATCATATGTGCCTTGAAAAATTGCTGTTATTACTTACTTTGCCTCTTTTATGAATTACAAGCTGAAGTAGTTGCTGAAACTTATCTCTTCATTTTACTTAAACCTGGTAAAAAGTAACTTATGCAAATTAATTGGAAGTGAATTACCCTAGTTTAAGAACTTACAGTTGTGTTTCAAGACCAATGCTTTATTTTAAAAGATGGATATTTACTTGTTTTATTTAGAGCTCACGAGCAGAGCAGTCTTTTGATATTTTTTCGGTATGTTTTCCTGTAATAAGACATTCCTCATTCTTGCAAGACTTCAGTTTGTTTCACCTTGTGCTTCAGAATCAAACTGCAGTCAGTTGTAACAAGAATACCTAAAAATTGAGAAAAATGTTTATTTTTTATCAGCTAATGAAAGTAGAATTAATTTAGCAGTAGTAGTAGTTTAGCAGCCATAGTAAAAGTGGATCGATAGAGGTTTTGTTAACATAAGTATGTAAAGTTTTGATTAGTTATCATTGTTGTGCTGAGAAACAGCTCTATGGGGGAAAAGTATTCTTTCACTCTGTAAAACCTCTGCTTTTTTGATACAATGGGTCCGTGAGGACACATGGTTGTGTAGTGCTCAGTAAGCCTGAAGGACATGTCTGGCCCAGTGTAACTGCTTTGCTTGTATTTCAGGGAAATGATCAATTCATTGCATGTTAATTGGCACTCAGCAGTGGTTGGTAAACAGTCATTTAATGTTTGCTTTTAATCATAACAGGAATTCCCATTTTTTACTTTGACGACCTTCCCACCAGGCTTTCTTGTCCACGTTGGGGGTGTTGTCAGTGCTCGCTCAGTGAAGCTCCTGGATCGCATCCACAATCCTGGTATGTCAGCACAGGAGTGACTTCCTTGCACAAGGCCTGTCATCTAACCTTTATAACGTATCAGTGCTTGAATAGATACAGATGTATTCTAACAATGTGTATCAAAAGCAGTGTATTTCAGACAATCATTTAAGCTTGAAAAATAAGTTACTCAGTGGTTATGTTTTTAGTGAGAAACATTTCAGCAAGTTAAAGTAGTACTAAAAGTACTTTGAATCAATAACTTTGCACTGAAAACTGTCTTTGAATTATTCAGGTCTTAATTAATTTTTTTGCCATTTTTTGGTATTAAAACTTGATGCAAGTTTTCTATTCAAACAAAAATGAGATTAAATGCTTGATCTTAACTATGAATGTTTTCTCATTTTCAGCTCCTTGAAATCATTAAGGACTAATGGCTACAATTTAGCTCACAACATGGTTATTAACCTTTACAGCATTGTTTCTGTTCTTGAAAACCTTTACTGAACAGTACTTCAAGATTTTTATTTATTATTTTCCTGGGAACCCCAGTACTAGAACATGTGTATTTTGCATATCCTAGTTCTAATGTTAGAACTAAGTGACTTCTGACTCTGAAGACTTGGTTTAGTCACTGAGACCAGATGAGGAATGCTTTGCAAAAAGTTGGAGTGGACAGTGCACTTAAAAATGCAAGGGAGAGTAGAAATAGTACCTGTAGTGGTTTTGCATGCACTAGTCAGGAGTAATAAAAGGAAGTTTAGGCAAATACATCCATAAAAACAAGTACAAAAACCTAATATTTTCCTTTTCTTTCTATGGCCCAAGGCAAGCAATTCTCCAAGCAGGTAGAGCAGATTGCTGCTGATCTAAAGATTCAGTAAACTGGCAACATGAAATTAAATTCAAGACTTAATTTGAATTAGATCCTCCTACTTTAAGGGATTTTTTTCAAGTATATTAGTAGACAATATTGCTCTTTAGTTTTCCTATTTTAAGATCTATTTACACAGTGAAGTGAAGATTAAAAGAAATGTCAAAGTATAATTTATATGTGAGTCTTTCCTTTCTTTGCCACAAAGTTATTTTAGGATTCTGTATTTTCAGCAGATTTCTGATACAGGTCTCTTATGTGCAAAATTTACTGTGCGATAGATGTAAGACAGAATGGGAAAAAAATCAATTTTTTTCAGAAGTTTTAAAAGCTAATTTCTTGCATTATGCATTCCTTCATTTTTACCAGCTGACTGGAAGCAGTATAAGACGTAAGGCAAGATAGAGATGTATGTTTGCACAGCTGCAGTGTTTCTGTGAGACTTGAAGATTGCTCCTGACAAGTGAATGTAAAATGCATGATCCTTGGAACTCAGTATATTGCAAAATAGTGAGAACAAAAGGGGAAATGAAAGCACATGGCTGTGGGAGGGAAGGTGGAGAATTAGAAAAATATTCTGATATAGTTATTATCATGAAGCATTTGAGTAAAATAAGTCTGTAAAATATTAAAGGAAGCAAATAAACTGGCCAGTGAATAAATCAGGAAAACATGGAAGAGGAGAGAACATTTGAAGGTGGATTAAGAACTTGCCAATAAGACAAAATTGCCATATACTGTCCACTTTGGTCACCTAGTGCCAGATTGCTACAGCATGCTCCTTTTTCCCTTTCTATTTCAGCCTCTTATTAACTCTGCTGTCTGTGTCTTTCCAGTTCCTGTGGAGTGGTGTTGTCAATTGTGTTCTTGTTGGTAGTTTTTTTTTTCACTATTCTGCTTCTATAACTGATCTACTAATTTGCTGTTTTGAACTCAGCCTTTGTCGGAATTATGGGTAACACAAGATCATACAAACTGCTAGACTGGAATAGTTTCAATTCAGGTATTTTATTAGTCATTCAGTACTACATATGCTGACAGAAATTATGGCAGCTCAGTGAAGTTATTAGAAATGTTCTAGGATATTTAGGTTAATGTTTCAAATTTAAATCTATTTAATCATCAAATGCCTAAATGTGATGTTTTCATGCTATTAAAGACTTTATTTAAAATTAAAACCCATTGTTTTAGTATAAAATAGTATTGCTAAGAATAATTTAATATCAATCTGGAAAGCTGAATGTTCAGATGTTTATTTGGTAGTCACTTTCAGCTCAGCATCCATGAAGGAAGTAATTTAGGGAAAGAACGCATTCTTGCTTACACAGTTGGGATTGTGTCAAGTGTGATTTTTTTGTTGTTGTTTGGGTTGGGGTTTTTTATGTAATAGGTTGGGGGTTTTTTTGGCCTATTGGTTTGATTTGGAGAGACTGTTGGGTTTGTTTTGTTTTGCATGAGCTTGCACTTTCTTCAACAAAGGCTTTCCTCCTGTTAATTTCAGGAAATTGATGAATGTTTGTTTTTAATAATAGCTCTAAAATAATAGATGTGGTATAGATAGTAATAGATGTAAAAATTGTCCAAGAAAAATAGAGAACTATCAGGTTAAAGAGAAGGGTAGTATGTAGCCCAGGATTTGTTGGTTCATAAATCTTGCATTGTAAAACGCAGCCAGTTTCAGGACTTAAACCATCATTAGTTGAACTTTTTAATCACTTAATTACCTAGCTTGAAAAAAGCCCCAATATTCTTACTTTTTTATGCAGTTTTAGTAATCAAAGTGTGTAATTTCCTTATACAGCTGTAGAAGGAATAGATGAATTGATGCAATGTAGATGAAATAAAGACTTTTCCCTCTCACGTTTTCCCTCTGGAAAGATAACATGCTGTGGAAGAGAGGCAGGTGTAACTTCTCTGCATATAACGTCCAAGCCAGCAGACCTTGTCAAGCCTTGATGTTTTTAAAGCTGGCACAATAAGAAGATACAAAGCTGACCTCTGAGGGCTTTTTTCCCCCAGAAACAAACTTTCCTTCTTGGTAATTCAGTGTTGCCATGCAGCTCTGTGTCATGCTCTAAAATTCAGTTTAAATGTACAGTTATTAAAAAGGAGACATTTTTCATTTTGCAAATTGTTTGAAACTAGGGAGAACCTAAATCTATTGGCTCATTTTTATTGTTCCTTGTTACAGTAAGCATCTTTTAATATTATAATTATGAGCTTTTCTGATTTTGTTGGTTTTCTTCGCTTGTTCTAAAGTTACAATCTTTTAAAATTAACTTCCAGTATGAAAAGAATATTATAAAATTCTCAGGTCTGTGACTGGTACAGCATAGTCTGATCCAAGGTGTTAAAAACATGTTAAAATTTTTGTATATTGTGTGTGACCATGAAAAGTTGGAATTCATTGCTGCTTCTTCAAGATTGTTTAGTAGGATGTTTTTATTGAAAGAATTTTATTAGAATAATGGAGTAAATGAGTTACGTACAGACATTAAACATGCCTTGAACTAGACTAGAAAGTGATCCACAATGTAAGATTAGGAAGCTAAGTGGAAGTCAGGCATTCAGTTCTTGACAGACTATCCAAAATTGTTGTCTAAATTTTTTAGAGATTACAGGAAAATGAATGTGCTTATATGTATAAAAAACATTTTACCCAGAGGTGCTTGTTACCTAAAAGTGTTGGTTGGAGTAGAGAGGTCTAAACCAAACAGTAATTGTAGAGTTAATACCTCCCTGAGAACTGGCTGTGTTTCTGTAGCCTTGATGTGTCAGTAGTTCTGTAGGAAGAGCTGGTTAATCCTACTGGTTTGGGACTGAGCAGGTTACATTCATATTCCTGGAAGTACGGGGTTTTTGCAGTGCTAGGTTTGCTGCTGGACAGAGAATGTAATCACAACCATAAGTGGGCTAAAATTATTTTCCTTTTGGAAAATGTTCAGGCTTCATTTCCGCTTGCTTAGTAACCTGTGTAGTGCAGAAAGATTTTTTTTTTTTTTTTTTTCCTTGCCAATGGTTTAATTGTGTGTAAGATATAACAGGAGCATCCAGTGGTAGGGAGAAGTCAGAGATTTGAAGATACTTGAAAATCAGATACAGAAGTAAAGACTGACTATTTCATGAATGGAAAAGAAGCTGTTTATACATCTGGGAATTGCATATAGTTCAATGAAGAGTTGTTTAAGTGTAAAATACAAAAAGGTGGACATGAAGATGAATTTGCAAAAAAAAAAAAGTAGGGAGTTGAGCAAAAATTCATAGAAAAGAGAGCACATAAATACAGTGGAAGATACACTCTGATGCTGTCTCTGAGAAAGAATGTACTTACTATAAGTACACAAACATGCAAGGAATCCTCAATCCAGAAAACTAGATCTTTGTTAAAAGTTTGACACTGAGGTTAAACATGGAGCAGAAAGGTAGGCAGTGCAAGAACTTGTTGAATAGAGGCTACTTTTCCGTATGGCCATTTCATAGTACCAACGTATAGTTTCTCACATAATTAAATTTTAAACTCCTCATTCAGGAAGCTGCTCCAGCAGTGCATCTTCATCTACAGTAGTCAGAAACATGGAAAGATAAAAGATTGTTAAAAATTTCCTAAGAGTCTCCTGAGCTTCTTGTGTGATATCCAGTCTTGCTGTTGGAGTATGAAGTTCTCCAGAGTTAGTTTTGCATAAGAGGAAATGCAAGAGGAAAGCTTGGCTATGTTTTGGTTCTGTAACTGAATGTTTTTCTTTCACAGAAATACAAACAGAGAACGTGCAAATTATATTTCAAGCTGCTTTCTGGAGTGTAAAGGTGGCCCATTTGTAGGAACACAGTAGGAAATGTCAGAATGTTCCTGTTGGTGTCTGATGTGGTTATCCTTCGTAATTAGTAGGAAAAAATCCAACATTTTAAGGTAGACTTCTTGACTTTTCTTGGAGAATTTCCAGGTTGACTTCTTGTCCATCAGTGTGTGTTGATATGAAAATGGGAGGTTAAGGCAGTCGTCAGAGGCTTTTTCTGAGAAGAGTGAGGAGTGTGATGTTCTGGTGTAATAATTTACTCCAGTTTTTTGCATCCTTTCCAGAGGAGTGAATGTTCCTAAGTAATTTCTATGGTTAATGGGAATGGTGTTTGAATATTCTTTCTGGAAGCTGATACACCCTTACATTAACGAAATAATTTTTGTTGGGATTGTGCATTAATTTTTTTTTTTTTTTGAGAGTTCTAAGTAGATATTTATGTAACTGAACAAAGGGTGGTCACTGTCAGTGAGCATAGAATAGTATTCACATGTTCTGTTAGAGATTAATAAATAAACTTGACATTTAAAATCTTTGTTTAGAATTCTATGCCTACCTAAGTAAAGCTATTTAATCTGTTCACACTGATTTAAAACTCTCCCTAAATTCTGGCTAATGGTGTGAAAGCCAATATAAACTTTTCCTTGCACAAGTGCTCCAAAAAAGTTGCTTATTGCACAACTACACTTTGGTTTTGAATTGATAGTACACAAGAGAGAACACCTTGGTCTTGCAGAAAATTGTTATTTTTGCACATAATTCATCCTAATTTAAAATACAGGGCTTGACTAAAACTATGGTCTTCATAAAATTTCCTTCATGGATTGCATTGAGTTTTTTCAGCCTTCTGATATTTGCTTCTGTGGTTGCAAACATACAGTTGTAAAACTGTTTGCCTGGGTCAAAATATATCATTGTTAGAAGAAACCAGAATGGTTCTGGTTGAATCAACTCCTTCCTAACTGCTACATAATTACAGGTAAACATGGCCTTGTAAAATGTCTATAGACAGTTTTGTAGGAAAATATACAGACAGAGAATACAAGTTCTAACTGACTGTAAAAGGATTGTAGGAATAACTGATAAATGTCAGTGGATAATATGAGGCACAAGAGATTTTCTTTTTAAGTCTCCTTGGATCCAGAAGTTGAAAGAGGCTTCTCAGCTTAGTTTGTCTTAAAACAAAATAAACAGTTGTGAGTGTATAGAAATAATGAATGCAGAGGTTCTGCGTTCCTGAGGAGTGCAAACAAGGAATAGGAAATTCCGAGAGAGTGTCATTTCATGCCAGATAATGCCATCCCTTTCCTGCTGCAATAAAATAGATAAAATCTGGTTTAGGAAGCCCTGTCTTGTTACAGCACAGTGTCCCCAGTTTTGGGTAACAGCGCCTTTGTTGTAGTCATTTGAAGCTTTTCATTGAAGATAGCTCATGTTCTAAAATAGGTTGTATTTATTGTGTCAGGGTGACAAAGCAACAGAGACACAAAATAGAATAAGTAGTTTCTTTATTACCTGCTGAGTCACTATTCTAGGATGAATGACTGAAATAATCACTAAAAGCTGGATTGACAAAGGTGCATATTTATGCATGGAACTGATTTTCCAGAGGCAAATTTACTTCCTATATTTAATGGTTTTTTATTTCTGGGCAGTATTTTTGGGCTTGTATAATTCTAAGTGTGATGCAATTTAAACCTACATTTTTAAGTATTGTAAGGTGTTATTTAATAGTTTAATTTTTAATATATTCTGAATGGGTTTTTTTTCTTCAAATGCCTTATCTTTTGACATTACATTTTTCATTTTATTTAACTTGTATAACATGGTGGTTTCTTTTCCTTTAGCTCCACACTAAATAATTTCTGCTGCTTTGACATTATTGCAGGAATTTTTTTTTTAGATAATACTTTTTTCAGCTTGTGCTGTTTCTATCAGACCTTCATCTACAATTAAAAGTTATAGCCACTGTTGTGGCTGTATTAAGCCATAAGGGGAACACCCTTCTGCTTCTCCATCTTGGAGTGTATTTTGGGATTAAAGCTAACACTTCTCAACAGCGATCTGCCACTGAAGGGAATGATGTATGGAATTTTCTATATGGTTTCTATACGGAATCTTTTGGTGGTCATGTAGTGGTTTGGCCTGACTCACCCAGTAGAAAACTGCCCTGCACATGAAAGGGTTTGTGTTTAATCAGCCAGCCAATATCTCATCCTGGAAATGCAGTTTTAATCCTAAGTGTTCTTAAAATTGTCTCCTTAGTAATTGAAGAATTCCTTCAACTTTCAAGTCTTTTTTTTGCTCATTCAGCAGTTTGGGGTTAGGAAGTGAGATGTGTGCTGCTCTCTGACTTCATCTGGTAGAAAAGCACTGGTTATCAATGATATTTTGCAAGCTGGATGTTTTATTTGGAGTTTTAATTTTGTAAGAGTTAAGTGTACCTGTTGTCTTTGGGTGTGCTTACACTGTTGCCTGCTGGTTTAGTGTATCCTAGTTTTCTTTTGATATATCCCAATAATCTACTTCCTTCACTTTTTGTAACGAAGTTTTCATTTGTACATCTTTTAGTCATAAAGATGAATATAGGGAGTAGTTTTTTAAACAAGGATGGAGTGGCTTGGAAACTTTTTTGAAAGTTTTAGGTTAATCTGCTGTAGGTTTAGTTATTTTCTGCCTGAGTTTGTGTTAATCTTTACAGACCAGAGGATTTATGTTTCTGTACAGTTATTTAGTTGTTAAATATTTTAGAAAATTGATAATGTCTGTGTTTATGGGATAACCAGAAAAGATTAAATAGAACTTCAAGGTCCAGGAAAGGTTGCTTATAAACCTAACAAAGATGTCAAAAAAACCCAACCAGCCAAACCTACAGAAAAATACCACACTTCTTTCTGTATAGGCTGTTATTAGGTTTTTCGTTAAGAAGATACAAAAGTAAGGGAATATTGAAGGTGTGGATAATGGCTTTGCCTAATGAAAGACTCAAAGATTGAATCTGAAAGAATATGATTTGCCATTTTTGAAACAACGAGTCATTTATAGATGCTGAAAATTTTCCTCAGATGATTATCCTCCTCCTATCAGAATATTGTGTTATACATGTAAATATTTATTAAATTATACAATGTAAAGTTGGTTGAAATTAATCAGACAGTTTCTACTTTGGAGTAATTTCCTCAGGATGTCTAAGGATTCAGCTTTAAGGATACAGCAACTCTTGTGTATGAGCTGTGTCATCAAGAGACCAGTCTTCTTAATCTTCAGTTTAAAAAAATCTGTATGGACTAGCAAAATGCAGCTTCTGGCTAAATCTTGAAAGAACCTGTACAAGTGAACCTCTAGCAAATAACTTGGGGAAGGTGTTGCTTCTTATGAATCAGAAAGTGATAGTTTCTAGGTGAAAGATCTACACAGGCTACTGTCCCATGGATAGTACAGCTCAACCTTGTATTTTAAAGGAGATGGGTGACTTGGTGGTGGATAGAGCTAGCTCGAAGAACATTCTGGGTACAAAAGTGCTATTTGTATCTTATAAAACTGCTGAATAAAATCAGTTTTGAAAGTTTTCAGTTGGAGGAGGTTTGAGTTGGCACAATTTTTATAGAACACTGTACTATTGACAACATTGTTTCTCAAGTCCTCAGCTATAAAAAACAGTGTGCTTTGCTTCCACTTGGTTATAAATATCCTGCCAATTTGGAAACATTAATAAAGTAAGTTTAATATTCAGCCTTTGGTTTCTCACATAGGGTGCATAATTAGCAGTGGAATTTCCTGTGAACTTTTCTGCTTAAAGTTGTAGAGAAACCTTGGTCCCAACTACTCGGTACATTTGCTAGAAAAGCTTGTGACTGAGTGCTCTGTATGCTTGCCTTTTTGCTTCCACCTAGAATCCAGGGCCATTACTTTCTGTAACCATTTCAGTGAGCTGCCATAGTTTTCAGTCTGTACTGTCACCTGATCCAAGCATGCGCCAAAATACCCACTGTTTCTGGCTCCTGTCTGCTGAATCTGCTTTGCAAACCCTTGGTTATTAAGCTTTTGCGTTAGCAAAAAAACCAACAGGCACTCTCATGGAGTGTGCTGGACACATGCCATCCTGCTTCCCTAACTCCTCTAATTGTTTATGTAAATCCTTAGCTTTACTAAACTTGTAAATGCTACGACGGCATCCTCACGTGAAATTGTGTGGCTCATGTGTCAAAAAAGGCTGCTTGTGAAAATATTTGTCAGAAGAATATGAATGCTACACATTGCACTGCATTCAGTATTTTGTATCAACTTATTATTGCAATGTCATGATGATTGATTTTAATTGTAGACAATTGTTTTGTGTTCTAATATGCAAAGGTAAGTTCTTGTAAACTGTGAACATACAGTATTTTTATATAAACATAATTGTTATTTTTTGGCCTCCTTCTGGAATAAAAAATAGTCAAATATCTTAAACAGAGGTCCCAGTCTTCTTTACAAACAGTTGTTTATGCATGACTTACAGAAATATTTGTTCTTGTGCAATTGTTGGATTCTTTGAAAGATATTGGGCCTGATCCTGTTAACTCTGAAGACAGTGGCTGGAAAATACTTCTTACCTCTAATAAGAATGAAAATGATCCATTGCATTTCTGTAGTTAATAGTTTTGTTAGTGCTGATGCTGAACAGATTCTTAGAATACAGGGTTACATGTTGTTTTAGCAAGGCAGAGTTTTGACCAACTTCACAACAGTATGTGTTTGCCATAATGATAAGGTGTTCTTGTAGATGTTAGGTAAGAAAATAGTTAAGTCTCCTAATAACATCAGTAACTTAAACTATAAATTTCAATGGAGAAAAGCTAAATATTTGCATAGAGTTTGGGACCCGTCACTATTTCTACCTTTTCTGTTCACTTTAAGGATCCCCGTTTCCTTTCAACATCTCATTCCATTTCAGTTTTCACTGTGGCTACATTCCTTTTCAATGTCATTCTTGTCTGTAATCTTACCTTTATTTCGCAGCACATTTTCTGTCTATCCTTAACCACTTCACCTGTTGCTGGCTCCCAAATCTTCATCATGACTTCACATTTTCTTGCTT